>NC_047016.1:15717597-15772159 GCF_902652985.1 Pecten maximus
TTTACCTTAAATCTCTTGGTTGTACAGATGATCAATCATATCAGCTCAACTGATGTTCATTATTGATAGAGTTGTTTCCCTTGGACTACTGCAAGTTGTTTGAACTGACTTGGATTATTTACATGTTGACTGAACTGACTTTTACTGTGGTGTGTGGTGTGCTGTATGGAGATGTCAAATGACTTTATTGTTCATTGTTTTTGTATGGTCAGTGATTATGTTGCATAGTGTTTATTTAGTAGTTGACAGACATGACTTTAACCTATTTTTCCAGTTTGCTTTGTTGATTATGATATTGTTGACATCTTGATTTCTTTAATACATTCAACGCTTGTTCTCTATATTACTGTTGTGGATGGAATTGAAGAGAATTAAATGAGACTTACCTGTAAGTTGAAATTTGATGAAAATTCTGTCTCCGCTTTAGATGGTACGAAGGGATCACATGCCCACCCGTTGAGGTACCCTCCCTTACATAAGATATTTCTATATATGTTTATATAGCAGTGGTTAAGTGTTCACTCCACGACTTTAAAGAATGACTGGTGATATGCGCACGCATCTCATTGGATCCCTTCGTACCATCGGAAGTGAAGACAGATTATCATCAACTTACAGGTAAGTCTCATTTAATTCTTCAATGTCCCCCCCCCCCCCCCCCCCCCCCCCCCCCCCTCCCCCCCATTTTTGGCACAATAATGGCGCTATATTCTTGCGTATGTACATATTTTGACTTTAATTAATGCCTTTTTGTAAACGCATAACCCCAGAAGCTACCAATAGTTGAAATTCGACCTTTCAACCCTCTTGAAATTTACATATTATAAATATAATGAGTTTTTTACTTGCGGTTGACGTCTGAAGAGACGCCTACTTTGACACTTTAGCGAAGGTCGCCATTTTGAATGATATATCACGGGAAAGGTTGCCTGCTAAACCTTACAAAGAATACTTATAGTTGACCACGTAAGTCGTTTGATCGTTTTACAGATCCCGGAAGTGACGGGATGTATCAAAGACAAGTAAGTTATCACCTGATAAATATGTAATGTAACTGAGAGACTTGTGTCCTCCAAACCCTAGTGTCTACTTTCTATATCGTCTGCATTTTTTAATGACCTCCCTTGAAATGGTGTGTGTTCCGTATTGAGACTAGATACATGCTGTATTGGAACGAAAGTCCTCTGATAAAATGCGTATATGTTACCACACGGCGTGATTCTGTTTCATTTCTTGTCATTGTAGTATATTTCTTCTATTGAAATCATGGTTTAACGGCCAAATAGGGCGTGTTTTGACAAGAGCAAATTGGTTGACGTCATGAAAGTACAGACTTAGATAGATTATGCAATCTAGTCACCGACTGAATTACTGAACTGTGTAGAATCTAGTCAAACAAAAGGTGTGGCACTGCAGGTAAATAGCTATTTTCATTATCTTAGCCATATACTGTACTGAATAAAATTACATCGTGTAATGCATCAACAGTAATTGCATTGAGTAGTTTATATTGTGTTTTAAACTTGTTCTCTACCATGTATTAGGGCCCTGTAATATATACAGGTGCCCTGTAGAAAGCACCGTTTGTCCGTCTGTCCGTCCACACTTTAGCTCCCGGCTGATAACTTTAGTATGTGTGTTGACCGTTTAACATTAAACTTGGTCCACAAAAAGACATACTGAGGTAGACATCAAGGTCAAGATTATTGGGCGACAAGGTCAAATTTTGTATCTACCCCGATGAGCATTTTGTTAAGACATGATGAAGCAAAGAATGTTGGAATTAAACGAGAAGTTAATTGACCAAAGGTCATGGTCACCGGGCCAATGGAGCCAAGGTCAAAGGGTCAAAGCAAAGTCCATGTCAAATTTTGCATCCTTTCACCGATGCACATTTTGATATGAAATTATTATAATGTATATACAGTTCGAAGGAAATTAAACAAGGATTCAACTGACCAAATTTCAAGATCACTGGATGAACCAAATTAAAGCTAACAAATATGCATTCTGCCGGTATTTATATTGACGTTAGCCCTGCAAATACGGAGGTAAATGAAACATTTCTAAACGTCAAACGTTGACCTCATCGATATGAACCAGGGCATATCTTGATGATTAAGTTCACCGTTCTAGTTTCTTTCACACACGAATTAATGAATTTAATTCCTTAGTCTGTCTTATATGTATCTATATATCTATATATGAATATTATTAATGAATGATGTTGATGGTAGCGAAACAACGTTTTAAATGTTTTGATATATTATGTTTACAAACATTTTGCCATAGAGGACTATGACGATGTTATGAGTATCCGAGACGTATATGATGGACTGGACAACCTGCCCGCCCTCTATCGGAAATTTATGAAAGTCCTTTTTTCTGCGCAATGATATACAGTTATCAATTAGAAAAGATGCGGCGTTGAACGAGTATTGCACCAGATAAACTCGATTACTCGGAAAGTCTTATGCATCCATCGACTGGAATTACGTTATTTTCAGATGAATATCAGCTCTTAAATTCTAAATGAAAGTCGTCTTGGTAGTAGTTGAAAACGATTCAAAGGGCATTTACTTCGAAGCAGCTTCCAGTCTAACCGGCCATATGTTTAACTTCACAGGGACTCGATTTTGCAGTACGATAGGCCTTTAACATCAGTGAATAACCACAACACTAAAATTCAGTACACATCCGGAAACCATGTCGATATATATATATAAACGCTGGACTTTTAATGGTATCGTGTCTTGCATTTCTCAAAATTTGGAAACGAGCTCCTGTGATTGTGACGACGTTGACAATTTGATAATTACGTCTAGATCAAGAATAACGCTTATAATAATTTTGTGTTGCATTTTTTTTATTATCATTTTGTTTAATTTTTGTGGTGGCTTATGAAAATAAATGCTAGCATTTGAAAGCTCTCCATGCCGAAAGTAACCAACAACATCTGGTGCTGTATTCCTACGCTGACCGAATCACTGTCAATTGTATTATACAGCTTCATAACTTCAATTTGGTTTACTAACGACATATAGGCAAATGCAAAACAGAATGTAAATATATCCAATTTGAACCTTCATGAAATTTACATTTTATAATGCCACCTGTCTCATAATTATTATCTTTTTTCTTGAGGTGGACGTCGACTCAAGAGACACCTTCATTGACACTTTAAGATCTGACTTACGTGTCGTTCAATCATTTTACAGAACCCGGAAGTGAAATAACCGAGAGACTTGAATTTGTTCTTTACGATGTGAAATGTCCTGATTAGTGCCGTCTGACCACATTTAACTTCCCGGCTGATAACTTTAGTATATATTGACCAATGAACATGGAATTTGATCAAGATGTTCTATCCACTAAGATGCAATATGAGGTAGGCATCGAGGTAAATGGTCAAGGTCGTTTGGCGGCAAGGTCATTTTTTTTCTTTTTACTGATTAGCATTTTAAAGACATACTTAATCAAATTAAGTTGATTTAACAAGGAATAAAGTGACCAAAAGTCACGGTCTCCGAGCCAAAGGGTTAAGAGTGAAAAGCAAAGTTCAGATCAAATATTGTATGATTTAATGATAAGCATTTTGTTGTGAAATTAAAATACACATTTGGTAGGAACTAAAAAAGAGTTCAACTGACCAAAGGTCAAATTCAGTAGGATAAAATGTATCTCTGGCTATATATGACCTTGCTGTTAGTGGCGGAGGTATTTAAGGTTGAAATGTATTATACTGGTATTAAGATGTACATTAGCCCAGCAGATATGGGGGTGGAATGAAACAAGAGCCACAACATAGTACATGTATGTTGTATATTTTGCTTCATTGCGATTGTTTTGATGTCAAAATGTCAAGGGTCAACCCCATCTAAATGAACCAGGGCATGGATTCTTGATGATTTGGGGGATTATATACTTCAGCTAACCGACCTTTAGCAACCGAACCCTATTTTACACCGTGCAAGTTCCGACCTGATTTCAGGGCGGTAAGATTGAGACAATAATATCAGTATTTATAAGTCAAAACTTGATGACAACGATGTGTACTTACATTTAGGTATTATATATCCCATTTAAACAGTCCAGTCGCTAATTCACATCAAGTTAGTAATACTATACATAAAACACTTTGCTTACATCATTCAACCGCTTCAAGTGACCTATTTCGAACATGGCGGCATCGGAATGTGTGTATCAAGCGGAACAAACATAAAGCTCACAGAAAATAGCTTTTCTTTTGTTTTTGCTTTATATTCCATTTTTGTATTTACCGAACCGCCATTTTCGAATCAAAGTTGTAACCGGAATGGAACATGGAAATGTAAAAAATCGTGAATGTGTGTCTTTGAGTGCTATTTTTGCGGATTTTAAATATGAATTCAAGAAAAAGAGGTAATAGCATGACACCGTTAAACACTTGAATGTAATTTAGCTGTTTGATATAATCAAAATCCTGACTTTGAACATTTGACACTCTGTGTTTTTCGCCGTGTTATCCCCTAACATTGTTGGAGTAGGGGGATATACTAGTCCAGCAGCAGCCCACTAAACGTTGCAGTAGCGTCCACATACTGTTTTTTAGTGTTTTGCGTATGTTGGATGAGTGCTGATTCCAAAACTGCTTGGTGCCACTTTGGCACCCTTGAGCATTCTGAAATATTCAAGATGGCCGCGAAGATGGCTGAAAAATCTAAAAATGACAATAAGTTACTCATTTAGTACTCTAGAGTTACATTTTCTGTGTCTATACGGGGTTTTTTAGGGTCATAGATACCATTAAAATCATGTAAAATACATTGCAGTAATCAATTCTTTAATTCAATCTAAAATAGCCGTCAAAATGGCCTCCGAAACCTCAAAATTGCAATAAGTCATTGTTTCCCTAGAGGGATTAGTCAAATCCAAGATTTTTAATGACCACCACGAAATTATAAAAGTATCAAAATTACAATATACGAACTCAGAGCTCGTAATGACAATGGTTGTCGAAACCATAATAATGTTTATCAGTCAAATGATTTGTTTTTAAGCGTTATACATTTCTGCGGGGGTATAGGCGTACCTATTACACCAACCACAGCCCATACACATAAACGTGTATGGGGTATATGGCGTACATATGACACCAACCATCGCCCATACACATAAACTTGTATATGGTATAGGCGTACACATAAACTTGTATGGGGTATAGGCGTACACATAAACTTGTATGGTGTATAGGCGTACATATGACACAAACCACCGCCCATACACATACATTGGATGGGGTATAGGCGTACCAATGACACCAACCATAGCCCATACACATAAACTTCAAATGTATGGGGTATAGGCGTACCAATGACACCAGCCACATCCCATACACATAAACTTTTAAATGTATGGGGTATAGGCGTACCAATGATACCAACCACAGCCCCTACACATAAACTTCAAATGTATGGGGTATAGACGTATATATGACACCAGCAACAGCCCATACACATAAACTTGTATGAGGGTATAGGCGTACCTTAACACCAGGCTCGTGCACACCAGTACAAAAGAAAATATTTGTGTTACTTCCTCCTTTTACACGACTATTGTTCGAATGCACACTCTTTGCGAATAATAACATCCACTTTAGGTGCATTATATAATATTCTCTCAGCTCTTTCATCATCTATCCTCAGTTCCATTTCCAGTATCTCTCAGCTGATCTGATTCTCCCAGATGTGTTCTATGGCGCAGTCACAGAAAACTGAGCCTTCTGACAGTCGCACCCAGCTGTTGCACACGGATGATCACTAGCGCAACTACATCTGATAATCTTCATAATCCCAGGGGAGTTGGGGTACGTTGGAAGGTAGTGTAACGGGTGAAAGAGCTTTTAACGCTTCATCCCGGATCCAGCCAATGCCTCTCGCATCTCAAGACCAGACGGGCCTTTCTCTAGTACTTCCTTCTAATTGCACACCTGTATATGAGCACGTTTGACGTTTTCAGCAAAATGGCTTGGTGTTGGTGGCAGTGACTTTAATTTCGGCGTTGTAGTAAGTTGCCTCTTCACCAGTTAAGATACCAATATTAATTTTGATAGTGAGGTTTGGAGATGTTATCTACAATTTTGCTGCCATAACATGTCGCAACAAATGATGTGAGCTCTGAAATTACTTCATTTATATCTGCTGCCTGCTCCCCAATCTATCTGAGTGTGTTCTTTTTTAAGAACCTACAGTACTGTCCCTTTTCCAAAACATGTAGGCAAAAGTGTCACATCCTGACAAAGCATGTGCTGCCAAAAGATGTTGTACTATATTAGCATATTTCTTCGCCGTTGCTCGTTCATCTACTGATGACCATTGTGGACTGGTTGCTTCCATTATGACAGGGCATGTCGGATTCTGGATGTGGTACAGGTAAACCTGTAAGATGAATACATAAGTATCGTCACACTACACTTTGATGCATTTGCGCCATTGTGTTGCAGGACACGTCATTTTCTGTGGAATAGTCACGTCTGCCTCCTCGTGAGTTGTTCTCATGTCACTTTTTTCTAGCAAGACAATCATATGGACCTCATGTGGCGCACGGACAAGTCCAGTTACCACTAGTCTGTGACTGAACGCTGAGTCTGTAGACTGAAGATTACGCACCCGTTCTAACATCTGCAGACAAATAAGTCTGTGACCTGCACTTTGTTTTCTGTGACTGTTCAGATAACTTGTTGAAAAGGTAAGGGAGTAGTGGGCGCAATCATGTGACATCTTGTTGCCCTTTCCCCTGCACACAAATTTCGAGTGACACTCTTGATGCGATACTCGTAATGTCTGTCGAACCCAAGGTACGTATACGAGCTGGCATATCCTCCCTGTGTGAAATAACTTGTAATTGTGTGTCTTTCTCGCGAATGTCTGCTATGTCTTTGATGAGGTGAGTGCAGACATGAAGGCTCAGTGCCCACCGTTTAAGAGCAGATTGGTTAACAATTAATCCCACAAGTCATCCAGGACCATGGCCATACCGCATGAATGTTATGATAAACATGTCTGACCACATTTCATTCCATAAATCCAGGTAAATGACACATCACATGCTAACCTCCAAGAATGCTCTAGATACTGCATATGGAAGGGCTTCTATGGGTCGCATATAATATAATCCATACCTGGCATAACATTTAATCATAACATACTTTCCCTTCATACTGAACAATATTTTGAATGTGATTGTGTTACTATAAAGCAATCTCCATATCAAAACATAAACACCAATAACCATTATACATGACTTATTGTAATTTTGAGATTTCGGCGGCTATTTTGCAGGCTATTTTAGACTGAATTAAAGAATTGATTACTGTATTGTATTTAACATGATTTGAGTGGTATCTATGACCCTAAAAGTCCCAGTATAGACACAAAAAATGTAACTCTAGAGTAATAAATGAGTTATTTATTGCCATTTTTAGATTTTTCCGCCATCTTGAATATTTCAAAAGGCTAGGGGTGCCAGAGTAGCACCAAGCACTTCTGGGACCAGCACCCCTCCAACATGCAAAAATCACTAAAACAACATTATGTGGACGAAAATGCAAGGTTAAGAAAGAAATCGGGGTTTGGCAACCGGACTATACAGCCACACAGTGGAATACGTACTGACCTGTCCAGTGTTCTATTTTCTCACACGAATTAATTTATTTGAATTACGAGTCTGCTTTACATTTATCTAGGCTGTTTACCAAATTACGATTCACGAATGATGTTTTTAATGTTTTGATACATTTTTACGAACAGTTTGCCAGGTAAGATATGAAGAAGGCACTGGTGTCCATAATGGATGTTATCGAATGTCGAAAAGTTGGCATAGAGGACTATCACGATGTTATGAGTATCCGAGACGTATACGATGGACTAGACTACCTGCCCGCCCTCTATAGGACATTTATGGCCGATCACACTGGATATGCTGTTATTGTCAATAAAACAATGGTGAGTATCACTCTACAACAATCCAAAGTATTATTATTTAGATTTAATAACAGGGATGATTTACTTCAAACAACACAACATATTTGAGAATATATATTGGAATGAAGTTTTTTTTATACTATGTAAATAATGGTCATTATTTTCTACTTAGAGTTAACGAATATATCAGTTTACGGTTCTCTATTAGGTAGCGTTCCAATGTGTTACTTTCATTGATGACGGAGAAACGTTAATACCGAGAGCACTTCGCATGCGCAAAGGATATGAAGGCAGAGAATTGGTCTATCGTCTGAGAGACTTCATCCTGCAGGACATCGCAGGAAAACCGAGACTCAAACGTAAGGGTGTACACGACCGGAAATGAGGCTTTTCTACGGAAGATACTAGAAGAGAGGAGAGGTGAACTCATAGTAGAGAGGGTAAGCCATTTTGCATTAGATAATAATTAAATCCCCGATAGGAATTATCACTGGTTGCCTCTAGACGTGCAAACAGCTTTATTTTTTCTACAATGACAATTCGATTACTTCCTATAGATCAGGAATAGAGCTTATAATAATTTTGTGTCGAGTCGGTCGACTTCATTTTTTCTATTATTAAATTTTACTCTCATAACTTGCGTTGCTTTTTTTGTGGTGGTTTACGTAGATAAATGCTAGCATTCGAAATCTCTCCTGGCCGAATGTAACTGGGGACCATTGTTTTGACCAGCAACATCTGGGGCTGTATCCCTACTCTGACCGAATCACTGTAAATTGTAGTGTACACTCTGATGAATACAATTTGGTTTACTAACGACATATAGGCAAATGCAACACAGAATGTAAATATTCTACTGTAAACTACAATATACTATTAACCATAATCTACTGTAAACTATAATATACTGTTAACTATAATCTAATTTTCATAAATTTTGTTCTATTTGAGGCATCAAAATTTAAGGACTGGATAAGTACAAGGTACGCTCTAAGATAAATAAATATAAAAATACAACAACAAAAAACAACAAACTGGACAGTGGAGGCCTCTGATTGGTCGTTGGCTGACCGGTGTGGTATGGCATAATAATCAGAATTGTGAATTCCGTGTTGTGATCAGATAATTTATAGGCTTTTGGAAATTTAATATAAACACTTGTTTTTATTAAGAAATAATGACTGCCTATTCTATTTCTTGATTACACAAGACTGGCCGCAATGTTTTCGCTTCTCATTAGTGAAAATTAAGGTATTGCCGGTGTAATGTTGAAAATGGACCCTCGTTGAAAATTGACTCGTGATCAGTTTTTAACGTTGAATATTGACCCTGAATGTCATTGAAAATTGAACCATCAGTGCATTCTTTACTCCGACCACCCGTAAAATATGTAAACCGTTAAACACTGACCCCATTACAAATGGTTTACTCTTTCGTTGGCGTATACAAAAGGAAATCTGAGAACCAAAAATATATGGCGCTAAGGTTATAAACAACAGAAATTACCTCAAACAATACGGGAGCTTCGAGATAGTCAAACTGACGTAACATTATATGGTTTGAGTACGATTATCGATTGTCCCATCCTCCGGTGATTCTGACGTCTTATTTTGGTGGAAATATCATACTCAGACCACGTAATTTTACGTTATAATCACTATCTCGAAACTCCCGTATTAAACTACCAAGCCCGAACATCCTATGACCAGAGAGTGTGCTTAAACAACATCAAAATAATCCGTCAGAACACAATATGCGAACCAACAGACAGAACATTACTACAGAACGATGCACTGGGAGCTTATGTAAATCCAATACCTATTCAGAACAGGGCGCTTACAGGGAGAGAGGCGATCAAAGAGCCCATACATTTTATGTCGCATGAAGTAGATCGGTGAAGCTTGAGTTGAACATTCAATTTTCAACGGTCAATTTTCAACATACCATCCGTCGAGAATTGACCTTTCGCGACCAATTCTTAACTGCACTCAAGGTCCATATTCAGCGTGGAAACTGACACAGGATCCATTATTCAACATTGAAAACTGACCTAGGGTCAATTTCAACGGGGATCCATTTTCAACGTTACACCGGATTTTGCTGACATGTAGTACATAGGGGTTTTGAGGAATGCCTAAAACAAACGTAACAGTTTCGAATAGCTTGGTTGCAATGGTAATGAAATGAAGGCCCTACCGTTCAATATGTGATGTAGTATTTTACTTTCTTCTGATTGGTGTAAATTAAGATGGTCAATTTTGATGAGCCGCGTTACAATTAACACTTGTTTGTTAAGACGTGTTTTTATCTTTGACTGAAACATAAGCAGGAAAACTGTAGTAAATTAAGTATACATAAATTATCAAGGTTTAAGACAATTGAAAGAAATGCTAAAATGTTTTACTTATTGTTTTTAATTATTCAATGACATTCGTTTTAGGATATCTTGTTCTACCCAGGAGGGGTGCCTTATCGGCTGCTGGCTTCAAATGTGGATCATTTCTTCAACGACTTTTGTCACATATTGGGCAGCGAGTGCAAAGATGGAGGCTCCGGCAGCTTCGAATGCATTACACTGGCTGTTGGCTACATCGTGCCTAACGGAATTCGGTACAATGTAGAAATATATGGTAACTTCACAGAGGAGACTTTATCACTTCATATGGCATAGCATCTCAGAAAGTGTTCAACGTTAGAAAACGAGGACACTAATCTTTTGATACATTATGAGTCAAGGTCACACAATGCAAGTATGATCACAAAACTATGCAACAGTTTAGAATGAGCGAGTCTAATACATTCCATTCAAGCACGATGTATGGAATTGAAGCACCGTTATCGAAGTATTGATCTACCAACACTGATGACATATATGCAATAACAATGGAACTTTACTCTTAACTAAGTTCCCTGGAGCCCGGAGGTCGCATGGAGCTTTTTCTTTCAGAATAAGAAAATACGAAATGCATTCTGGGAAATATTGAAACGAGTAGCTTTATGCGTCTTTTGTACTTTGTATTAATGAAAATGACTTCTACGGGGTTCTGACGAAGTTTCCTTGTCAGGATTACGATTTTTTTGTGTGTTTTTGTACTTTGTATTATTGAAATTGGCTGACAGGGCTCTGACGAAGTTTTCTCTTCTGTCAGATACAAGTGACTCGAGTGACTTTGTCTTTTTTGTACAATCTTTAGACGCCTTTCATTTCATCTTTTATTGGCATATTCATTCGGACGTGATCTATTTGTGATTCTCCGACACTTAGATAGTAAGTTACAGGTATTTTAATTCTGTTAATTCAAATGATTTGTTTTCATTATTTGATTTAATAGTAAATAAATATTTGTAAACGATGTAAACTGCTATCATTCGGATATTTTGGGAACAAATGGAACAAAGAATATTTATTTTATAAAACACCATGTATGCCACAACTCTTTTGTATTGGATATTATACTGTTTTTGTGTCTTTTTAAGGCTGTATAACAGTTAATGGTAAACATTATTTATTGATAAAATAGTTGCTTCTCTCCTTTTTTTGTTTTTATTAATTGCTTGTATTTTGCTTCCATTTTGTAGTTTTTCTAAAGCGATTTCATTACATTCCGTCAATCATAAAGTACTCAACAATTTTAACATATCTTTTTGCCCCCTCCCGACTTTGTGTCATCTCAAATTAAAAAATTAAGAATTACCAAGGGATTTTCATCTTATCTATAAATTTTCGAGCTGAGCGAAAATATGTTCGTAACGGTAACGTTAATCACTAAATGTACGCAATACCTAACGGTACAGGTATCATTGTAGCCGGTGTAACGTTGAAAATGGACCCCCGTGGAAAATGGAACCCGGGTCCATTTTCAACGTTGAAAATGGAACCGGGATGCCGTGGAAAACGGAACAAAATATAAAAATTTTTTACATACCCGTTGAAAATGGACCCCGTTGAATATTGAACCACATAAAAGTATTGGATCTCGGTACCAGTTTATATTGTCATAGACGTTGCGATAAATTATGCTTACATGCTACAATGTATAAACGATATTGAAGGGCAATGGTAAAATAAAATCGCCCGTGACCTTAGGTGACCTTTGATATCACATTAGGCTGTTATGAGAAGTGTATATAAAATGTAAATAATAATTATGTACATTGATTAACACTTTAACTCGTGACATCTGGTGACCCAGATAATGACCATTAGCATCACTTTAAATAAGATGTCCCTATACATGTATACCATTTATCGACATTGATCGATAATTTGACCCGTGACCTTAATTGAACCTGATAATGACATTTCGTATAACTTTACACTGTTTTAAAATATGCATATAAAATGTATGCGACATTGGTCCACATTAATTAAGAATTTTACCTGTGACCTTTGGTGACTCATATAATGACCTTTGGTATATATTCAAACTAAATTATGATATGCATAGTGAATGTATACGATATTGATCCACATTGATGAACAATTTGACCTGTGACCTCGTGTGACCCATATAATGACCTTTGCTATAACGCATTACTGTTATAAGATATTCATTTAACATGTACAGGATATTGATCGACATTGGTACACAATTCAACCTTTGACCTTTGGTGACCCAGATAATGACCTTTCGTATAAATCATCACCGTTATAAGTTATGCATATGAAATGTATACGACATTGGTCCTCATTAATTAATAATTTGACCTGTGACCTTTGGTGACCCGTATAATGACCTTTGGTATATATTCAAACTGAAATATAATATGTATACGGGATGTATACGATATTGATCGACATTGATTAATAATTTGACCTTTGACCCTTGGTGACCCATAATATGACCTTTGAATTAACTTAACACTGTTACAAGATATTCATGCAACATGAACACGATTTTGATCGATATTGAGTAATAATTTGACCTGTGACCTCTTGTGACCCATATAATGACCTTTGCTATAACTCATTACTGTTATAAGATATTCATTTAACATGTACACGATATTGATCGACATTGATACACAATTCAACCTTTGACCTTTGGTGACCCAGATAATGACCTTTCGTATAACTCATCACCGTTATAAGTTATGCATATGAAATGTATACGACATTGGTCCACATTAATTAATAATTTGACCTGTGACCTTTGGTGACCCATATAATGACCTTTGGTATATATTCAAACTGAAATATAATATGTATATGGGATGTATACGATATTGATTGACATTGATTAATAATTTGACCCTTTACCCTTGGTGACTCATAAAATGACCTTTGAAATAACTTAACACTGTTACAAGATATTCACGTAACATGAACACGATTTTGATCGACATTGATTAACAATTTGACCTGTGACCTCTTGTGACCCATATAATGACCTTTGCTATAACTCATTACTGTTATAAGATATTCATTTAACATGTACACGATATTTGATCGACATTGATACACAATTTGAACTTTGACCTTTGGTGACACAGATAATGACCTTTGGTATATAATTAATCTGTAATAGGTTATACACGATGTACATATGAAATGTATATGATATTGATCAACATTGAAACACAATTTGACCTTTGACCTTCGGTAAGCCATTTAATAAACTTTGGTATAACTTATCACTGCTATATAATATTCACATAGCATGAAAACGATATAGATCGACCTTGATACACATTTTGACCTATGATCTTTGGTGACCCATATAATGACCTTTTGTGTAACTTTCAACTATATACGCATAGGGCATGTTCACGACGTTGGTCCATATTTTAGAAGAATCTGACTTGTGACCTTTGGTGTCAATTTCTTTGGTACAAACTCTTACGTATACGATGCTAATCGACATTGACCTTTGAAGTTTGGTGACACATATAATGACATATTGTATAAATATTAACTATCACAAGCTACATAAAACATGTATACGATATTGATCGACATAGATTTGTCCAATAATGTTTTCAGTAATTTATTCATTAACCAATATCTACTGTAACGTTTGAATATGGAACTGGTGTCACTTTGAAAATTTAATCAACGGGGTAATTTTCAGCAAATGATATGGAAATCGGTCAGTATATCGTGGGGTCCATTTTCAACGTTGAATATGAACCCGGGGTCATTTTCAGTGAATAATATGGAAGTTGGTCAGTATGTCGTGGGGTCCATTTTCAACGTTGAATATGGAACCGGGGCCATTTTAAACAAATGATATTGAAATGGGTCAGTATATTGTGGGGTCCATTTTCAACGTTGATTATGGAACCGGGGTCATTTTCAGTAAATAATATGGAAATGGGTCGGTATGTTGTGGGGTCCATTTTCAACGTTGAATATGGACCCGCGTCATTTAAAAGTAAAATATATTGAAATGGGTCAGTATTTCGTGGGGTCCATTTTCAACGTTGAATACGGAACCGGGGTCATTTTAAACTAATGATATGGAAAAGGGTCAGTATATTGTAGGGTCCATTTTCAACGTTGAATATGAAACCGGGGTCATTTTCAGCAAATGATATGGAAATGGGTCAGTATGTCGTGGGGTCCATTTTCAACGTTGAATATTGGAACCGGGGTCATTTTCAGTAAATAATATGGAAATTGGTCAGTATGTCGTGGGGTCCATTTTCAACGTTGATTATGGAACCGGGGTCATTTTCAGTAAATAATATGGAAATTGGTCAGTATGTCGTGGGGTCCATTTTCAACGTTGATTATGGAACCGGGGTCATTTTCAGAAAATGATATGGAAATGGGTCAGTATGTCGTGGGTTCCATTTTCAACATTGAATATGGAACCGGGGTCATTTTCAGTAAATAATATGGAAGTAGGTCAGTTTGTCGTGGGGTCCATTTTCAACGTTGAAAATGGAACCGGGGTCATTTTCAGTGAATAATATGGAAGTGGGTCAGTATGTCGTGGGGTCCATTTTCAACGTTGAATATGGAACCGGGGTCATTTTAAACTAATGCTATGGAAATGGGTCAGTATATTGTGGGGTCCATATTCAACGTTGACTATGGAACCGGGGTCTTTTTCAGTAAATAATATGGAAATGGGTCAGTATGTCGTGGGGTCCATTTTCAACGTTGAATATGGAACCGGGGTCATTTTCAGTAAATAATATGGAAATGGGTCGGTATGTTGTGGGGTCCATTTTCAACGTTGAATATGGACCCGCGTCATTTAAAAGTAAAATATATTGAAATGGGTCAGTATAGTCGTAGGGGTCCATTTTCAACGTTGAATACGGAACCGGGGTCATTTTCAGCAAATGATATGGAAAGGGTTCAGTATAGTTGTAGGGTCCCATTTTCAACGTTGAATATGAAACCGGGGTCATTTTCAGCAAATGATATGGAAATGGGTCAGTATGTCGTGGGGTCCATTTTCAACGTTGAATATTGGAACCGGGGTCATTTTCAGTAAATAATATGGAAATTGGTCAGTATGTCGTGGGGTCCATTTTCAACGTTGATTATGGAACCGGGGTCATTTTCAGTAAATAATATGGAAATTGGTCAGTATGTCGTGGGGTCCATTTTCAACGTTGATTATGGAACCGGGGTCATTTTCAGAAAATGATATGGAAATGGGTCAGTATGTCGTGGGTTCCATTTTCAACGTTGAATATGGAACCGGGGTCATTTTCAGTAAATAATATGGAAGTAGGTCAGTTTGTCGTGGGGTCCATTTTCAACGTTGAAAATGGAACCGGGGTCATTTTCAGTGAATAATATGGAAGTGGGTCAGTATGTCGTGGGGTCCATTTTCAACGTTGAATATGGAACCGGGGTCATTTTAAACTAATGCTATGGAAATGGGTCAGTATATTGTGGGGTCCATATTCAACGTTGACTATGGAACCGGGGTCTTTTTCAGTAAATCATATGGAAATGGGTCAGTATGTCGTGGGGTCCATTTTCAACGTTGAATATGGAACCGGGGTCATTTTCAGTAAATAATATTGAAATTGGTCAGTATGTCGTGGGGTCCATTTTCAACGTTGATTATTGAACCGGGATCATTTTAAACTAATGATATGGAAATGGGTCAGTATATTGTGGGGTCCATTTTCAACGTTGAATATGGAACCGGGGTCATTTTCAGCAAATGATATGGAAATGGGTCAGTATGTCGTGGGGTCCATTTTCAACGTTGAATATGGAACCGGGGTCATTTTCAGTAAATAATATGAAAGTAGGTCAGTTTGTCGTTGGGTCCATTTTCAACGTTGAAAATGGAACCGGGGTCATTTTCAGTGAATAATATGGAAGTGGATCAGTATGTCGTGGGGTCCATTTTCAACGTTGAATATGGAACCGGGGTCATTTTAAACTAATGCTATGGAAATGTTTCAGTATATTGTGGGGTCCATATTCAACGTTGACTATGGAACCGGGTCATTTTCAGTAAATAATATGGACATTGTTCAGTGTGTTGTAGGGTCCATTTTCAACGTTGAATATGGAACCGGGGTCAATTTAAAAAAAAAATGGAAATTTGTCAGTTTGTTGTAGGGTCCATTTTCAACGTTAAAAATATGGAACCGGGGTTACTTTTTAAAAATAATATGGAAATGGGTCAATATGTTGTGGGGTCCATTATAGGACCACAGACCACTCTAGACCACTCGACCACTCTGTGGGGGTATGGGGTATATCTATCAGAGCTCCTGGTCAGTTTATTTCTATTACTTTTGACATCATGTCTCGCATGCTTTGTAGTAACCAATGACATCAGGTCTCAAATTGTGCATAATTACTGATAACCGTCGCCATATCTTCATAGATGGTAATGCCAGTTCTTGAGCATTGTTATTTCCTGGTTATTTAACATAGCATAATTATGCTACACAGTTATCGATGTTGATATGTCCCATGTTATACAATGTATATATATAATTACTTATGACATCATTTTCCATACTTAATGAATGTAACGATGACTTCATATCTTATTTACCAGATATGTATACACTGTATACTGTAGTTACCAATGCCGCCACTGCTGACGCAATGTCTCATATTCTAAATCTATGATATTGCCCATTATATATTTCTTATGGCTTTTGGTGCTTGGACTAAAAAAAAGAGAAATGGTTATTTCTTATTGAGCAATAATGACTTGACAGTTTAAATTTATTTGATGCAAAAGTCTATGAAAGCTTCCGGTGCAAAGTGTATCTATAATGCACATTCATATACAGTAAACCCCCACTTACTCGAATTCGTGCGGACCTGGTCGAGGTTCGGGGAATACATAGTATTCGAGTAATTCGAGGTAGATTTAATAGGTATGAACTCTGTCGGGACGAAAGGAAATGTTCGACGAATGAGGGTATTCGAGTAAACCGGGTTCGAGTAAGTGGGGTTTTACTGTATTCAATCATTATCATATTGTTTTGGTTTGGTTTATTTTGTTTAACGTCCTATAATTCTTGACGGCATATGGATTATCAACCTCGCTAGCCAAGGGTGTTCAATACGATACTCTCCTTTTCGGATTATCAGTCCCCACACTATTGGAACAGAGGGAATAATTTAAAGTTCACACCTTCCAAGAGTCTTTTACCATTTACACGTACTCCTTTTGAATTAAAAGTTGTAAAAGTTAACATTATTTTTCCTGGTTAGAAAAGACTTAATATAGAGAAATATAGAGTGATGTCAATGATGTGATTATATACAATGTTTACTTTTATATAACCTGATGATAGTCTTTCTTTCTTATTTTTTGTTTGTTTTATATGCAATGTTGATTCACGCCTAAACGATAAACCTTAATACTATCAATAGTATGTTTCAATATTTCCATTGTATTAGACGTTTTTAGCTCACCTGCCCGAAGGGAAATTGAACTTGTGCCATATTCAACGTTGAATATGGACCCCACGACATACTGACCCATTTCCATATCATTTTTTTTTTAAATGACCCCAGTTCCATATTTAACGTTGAAAATGGACCCCACAACATACTGACCCATTTCAACATCATTTGCTGAAAATGACACCGGTTTCATGTTAAACGTTGAAAATGGACCTCATAACATACTGACCCATTTGCTTATTTTTTTTTCTTTTTTATGACCCCGGTTCCATATTCAACGTTGAAAATGGACCCCACAGCATACTGACCAATTTGCATATCATTTGCTGAAAATGACCCCGGTTCCATATTCAACGTTGAAAATGGACTCCTCAACATACTGACCCATTTCCATATTATATGTTTTAAATGACACCGGCTCCGTATTCAAATGTTACAGCGGATCTCGGTTTATGAAAAAAAAAGAAATTGCTTATTCATGTCGATGAATATAATATACATGATTATCTTACTATTTTTTTGAATATATACGAAAGGTCATTATATGGGTCAACCAAGGTCAATGGTAAATATCGATCAATATCGTATACATTTTATATGCATATCTTATTACAGCTTGAAGATAAACCAAAGGCTATTATATAGGTTACCAAAGGCCACAGGTCACATCGCCAATCAATGTCGATCAATATCGTGTACGTGTTAGATGAATATCTAATCATAGTGATAAGGTATACCAAAGTTCATAATATAGGTCACAAAAGGTCAAAGGTAAAATGTTGATCAATATTGTGTACATTTTATATGCATATCATATTACAGTTTGAAGATATAGAAAAGGTCATTATATGGGTCACCAAAGGTCAAAGGCCAAATTATCAACCAATGTCGATCGATATCGTTTACATGTGATATGCATATCTGATAACAGTGATAAGTTATACCAAAGGTCATAATATGGGTCACTAAAGGTCACAGGTCAAATTGTCAAACTGTGTCGATCAATATCGTGTACGTGTTAGATGAATAATTTATCATAGTGATAAGTTATGCCAAAGGTCATAATATTGGTCACCAAAGGTCAAAGGTCAAATGTTTTACCAATGTTGATCAATATTGTATACATTTTATATGCATATTATACTACGGATGATGTCCAATAAAGTACATCAACGTTTTTAACACTTTGATATATTTTTACGAACAGTTTGCCAGGTAAGATATTGTGAAGATTCTGGTGTCCATAATGGATGTTATCGAATGTCGAAAAGTTGGCATAGAGGACTATGACGATGTTATGAGTATCCGAGACGTATACGATGGACTGGACTATACTACCTGCCCGCCCTCTATCAGACATTTATGGCCGATCACACTGGGTATGCTGTTATTGTAAATAAAACAATGGTGAGTATCTTATAGCAACAACCACTCTAGAACAATCCGAAGCATTATCATTTAGATTTAATAACAGGGACGATTCACTTCAAACAACACACCATATTGGCAGAGACGTGTATATCTGATATACACGTCTCTGATATTGAAAAAATATATTGGAATGAAGTTTTTCATACTATATAAATAAGGGTTATTATTTTTAGAGTTAACGAATATATCAGTTTATGGTTCTCTATTAGGTAGCGTTCCAATGTGTTACTTTCATTGATGATGGAGAAACGTTCATACCGAGAGCACTACGTATGCGCAAAGGATATGAAGGCAGAGGACTGGTCTATCGTCTGAGAGCCTTCGTCCTGCAGGACATCGCAGGAAAACCGAGACTCAAACGTAAGGTGTACACGACCGGAAATGAGGCTTTACTACAAAAGGTACTAGAAGAGAGGAGAGGTGAACTCATACTTCAGAGGGTAAGCCATTTTGTTTATTTCACTATATACTTATAGTACATTTCTGTTGCGCATCCTGCATGAGATAATAATTAAGTCCCCGATAGGAATTATCACTGGTTGCCTCAAGACGTGCAAACAACTTTATTTTTTTCTGAAAACCATCCTGCCTTTGATTGGCTGACACATAAATTTTGTTCTATTTGTTGCATCAAAATTTAAGGACTGGATAAGTACAAGGTACGCTCTAAGATAAATAAATATAAAAAAAAAAAAAACAAGAACTGGATAGTGGAGGCCTCCGATTGGTCGTTAGTTGTTCGGTGTGGTATGGCATAATAAGCACAATGGTGAAATCCGTGTTGTGATCAGATAATTTATAGGCTTTTGGATATTTAGCATTAACACTAATTTTTATTAAGAAAGGATGACTGCCTATTCTATTTCTGGATTACACAAGACTGGCAGCAATGTTTTCGTTTCTGATTAGTGGAAATTAAGGTACTGCTGGTGTAACGTTGAAAATGGACCCTCGTTGAAAATTGACCCGTGATCAGTTTTTAACGTTGAATATTGACCATGAATGCCGTAGAAAATTGAATCATCAGCGCATTTTCACTCCGACCACCCGTGGAATACGGACACCGTAGAACACTGACCCCATTACAAATGGTGCACTCTTTCGTTGGCGTATACAATAGGAAATCTGAGAACCAGTAATATATAGCGCCAAGGTTATAAACAACAGAAATTACCTCAAACAATACGGGAGCTTCGAGATAGTCAAAATGACGTAACATTATATGGTTTTGAGTACGATTATCGATTGTCCCATCCTCCGGTGTTTGTGACGTCATATTTTGGTGAAAATATCATACTCAGACCACGTAATTCAACATCAAAATTATCCGTCAGAACACAATATGTGAACGAACAGACATACCTGGACAGCCCATACATTTTATGTCGCATGAAGTAGACTGCAAAACTTGAGCTGAACATTCAATTTTCAACGGTCAATTTTCAACATACCATCCGCCGAGAATTGACCTTTCACGACCAATTTTTAACAGCACTCAGGGTCCATATTCAGCGTGGAAACTGACACAGGATCCATATTCAACATTAAAAACTGACCTAGGGTCAATTTTCAACGGTGTCCACTTTCAACGTTACACCGGATTTTGCTGACATGTAGTACATAGGGGTTTTGAGGAATGCTTAAAACAAACGCAACAGTTTCGAATAGCTTGGTTGCAATGGTAGTGAAATGAAGGCCTCTACTGTTCAATATGTGATGTAGTATTTTACTGTCTTCTGATTGGTGTAAATTAAGATGGTCAATTTTGATGAAATATTGTGTTAATCGTATTATGACTTAAGGATCAATATTGTGGTTTCTTTAAGCTTCATTATCAACTGCGGGGAAGTTTGAGGACATCTGTAACGGGCCGCGTTCCAATTAACACTTGTTTGTTAAGACATGTTTTTATCTATGACCGAAATAAGTCCCTTCTAACGCAATCCAATGTAGGCAGGAAAACTGTAGTAAATTAATTATACATAAATTATCAAGGTTTAATACAATTGAAAGGAATGGTAAAATGCTTTACCGATAGCTTGTGACAATACAATGATATTCGTTTTAGGATATCTTGTTCTACCAAGGAGGAGTTTCAAAGGTAGTCCCATTTCTCCCTACAGTTGACAACATACCAATGAGGATCTTGAACAAGGGTGACTTACAGAAACTACTGTCATCAAAAGCAAACACAGACAGGTTGTTTCCACAAGGGAGAATCATTGTCGATTGGGTGCCTTATCGTCTGGTGGCTTCTAATGTCGATCATTTCTTCAACGAATTTTGTCACATATTGGGCAGCGAGTGCAAAGATGGAGACTCCGGCAGCTTCGAATGCATTACACTGGCTGTTGGCTACATCGTGCCTAACGGAATTCGGTACAATGTAGAAATATATGGTAACTTCACAGAGGAGACTTTATCACTTCATATGGCAGAGCATCTCAGAAATTGTTCGACGTTCGAATACGAGGACATTAATCTTTTGGTATATTCTGAGCCAGGGTCACACGATGCAAGTATGATCACAAAAACTATGCAACAGTTTGGAATGAGTAAGTCTAATACATTCCATTCAAGCACGATGTATGGAATTGAAGCACCAATGGTTCCGTTATCGAAGTATTGATCCACCAAACTTATCACACCTATGCAATACTAATGGAACTTCACTTTTAACTAAGTTCCCTGGAGCCCGGAGGTCACATGGAGCTTTTTCTTTCAGAATAAGAAAAAACGAAATGCATTCTGGGAAATATTGAAACGATTAGCTTCATATGTCTTCTGTACTTTGTATTAATGAAAATGACTTACACTGGCTTCTCACGAAGTTTCCCCTGTCAGAATCACGATTTTTTGGTGTTTTTGTACTTTGTATTATTGAAATTGACTTGTACAGGGCTCTGACGAAGTTTTCTCTGTCAGATACAAGTGACTCGAGTGACTTTGTGGTTTTTTTGTACTATCTTTAGGCGCCTTTTATTTCATGTTTTATTGGCATATTCATTCGTACGTGATCTATTTGTGATTCTCCGACACTTAGATAGTAAGTTACAGGTATTTTAATTCTGTTAATTCAAATGATTTGCTTTGATTATTTGAGTGAATAGTAAATAAATATTTGTAAACGATGTAAACTGCTATAATTTTAATACCAGTTATTGAGAGCAGATAACGGATATTTAGGGGACAAATGGGACAAAATCTTTTTAGTTTAGATAAACACCATGTATACCACAACTCTTTTGTACAGGATATTATACTATTTTTATGTCTTTTTCAAGGCTGTATAAAGATTAGTGTCGGTACATGTATCGTCGTAGCCGGAGTTACTACTGATATTAGCCTAAAGATTTATAGTCAGGTAGAAATAAAGATAAGATTGAAAGCGAATTCCAATTATTATTTGTTATGGTTGTTGATACAATTGTTTATTGTAATGAATCATGTCTGCCGGTGTTCGTAATTTTGGGAATATCCCGACGTTTATATAATGACATGTAACGTTACTACAGTGGAACTATACATTAATCCTCGGATCTGTCAGTCGCCTGCATGAACTGGAATTGGAAAGTCAAAATCTATTGAATATAGAAAGAAGGAAATAAAGCTTTAAATTATAGTTAAATAGAAGATATGCTTCAGTTTAACAAAGTTACCAGTAACATGTTTTCCAATTATTCAAATGCAAAATGTTCATCCACTTTTTAAGAATTGCATTCAACTGGTTTTGATTGCAAACAGACAGGTAATAATTTGTAATTTGTGTTGCATTTTGCTATAATCATTGCATTTTCACTCCACTTTTCTTTGAGTAACGTTGATTTTTGTTTGTGAAATTTTGCAAGTTAGATGTATCTATTACATGTGATTAATATAATTTTCATATTATCTGGCGTTCAATATAAGTTAAAACTGGTTTGACAACATAAAAAAAATTCCTACGACGTCGCGTTCCTTCACACGCATCAAAATTGCACTGCAAAATAATATTTTCAGTTCTCTACTTATAACGACCGATTCAAATATGCATATGAAAAAAAGAAAAAGGAAAAAAAAACACTTCCGAAATAAAGATGGCAAGATTTGTTTTGTCCATCACACATACAATGAATGAAGAAATAATACCATTGTAGCACACATGTGCGACATACACATGGGTTAGATTTAAATTTGAAAATAGATAAATAAATAAATAAATGAATGAAAATTTCTTGCTCCTTCACTTTTTTTCAACTTCCTACACCACTGCGTTGACCAGGCAGTCACAATGACTTCAAAGGTGCTGAATAAGCACAAAAACATCAACATTAATGGTTCCACGACCGAGTCAAGATTCTCAATTGTAAAGGTACATATTTTTTGTATATTAGAAGAAAGTAAGTTCAATATTTAATAAGTGTAACAAGGTCGGGACTATCTATCTTTTGTACTCCAGATAGACTACTCTAGGCCTTGGTCAATCAGGCTGTTTCTACTCTTGGTAATCCCAGTCTCTATAGCCTCTATTGCTCTTGGCCAACAGAGCTTTTACGGCCTCATGTCAACAAGACTCATATATGTACATGTAATTACACTAGAATTACCCACTCAGTGACAGTCAATAAACACCAGATTAACAGTTCAATAACAATTTATTTGGGTAAAGTCTAAAGACAGTTACTTTAACCATAAACACAATAACGTAACGGCAATACACACGTACAAGTTATCTATCTGTAGCTCACTTCTCAACTTTCATACTTATTCACTTTTATTAACATACTTAAAGAAGTGTATGATTACTTCATATTTACATATGTCTATAAATGCCTTTCGACCACGTAATACAACTAAACTGAAACTAGCAGAAGAGCAAGGGTACGTTATTTCGCACAGTACGTAAATTCGCACACCTGACGATTGTTTTGCGTTTTTTCCTCTAAGTGGTCGAGGACTACTTTTTTTGTTAATATGGTGACTGATGCCAGACTTTCGTCGAACTTTTGCCATTTTAAATATATCTTTTCAGATTAAGTTAATTTTTAAAACAAAAATTAACTGATACGACTCTCTTCCGATAAAATGGATACCTGATGATTACATGTTTTATTTAAAATGATCCCAGTTGTTGATCGGTATGTGCATTTGCAATTATTTAGAGAAAAAAAAGAATATATCTACATCTTTCCCTTCTTCAGCTTAGTAAACTCCGACTGCGTTAAAAATACCGTAAAGCAGTGAAAAAAGATTCGGCGGATCAATAAGCGCGGGAATCTGTGGCATAATCATGACGCCGTCTCTTTGTGACGTTACCGGAACGTAATCTAGACGGTGCCACTTCCAAAGGACTGATCTCCGCGATTTTAGCGTTTTCTTCTGTTACCCGATGATCTCTGTACAAAAACTGATGTCAAGTGGGTGTTTTATCAAAACCTAAACCGAAGATTGCGGAAATGAGTTAATATTTATCTTCCCCCGTCAATCATTACATGAAACATCCAAGACGACAAAGTTCGACCTTGACCGACGCCTTACCTGACCTTGTACGGATCTCTCTTCTTACCTTCGTACAGAGCACACGCTGACACGTCCTCAAAGGAATGATGTAGTATGCGCCAGATTTTACCATTAAAACCTAAGTGATACAACTTATGTAAGAGATCATTGACCCAGACGCTGTTGAACGCCTTTGAGTTGTCTAGGAATGCGGCGTAAACGCTTGTGTCAAGTTCAAGGTGGTGGAGTACTGCTTCTCTTACTATGAACGCCGCTGTAATGCTCTCCACAGTTTGTTCGAAACCCTTGCTGTAATATGTGTGGGAAACATATTTTTTCACATACTTTTGAAAATTTCCGGTATGACACTTTTTTCAAAAAGTTTTTGAAGAACAGGAGTGAGAGTAATATCTCTATAATTGTTCATATTTTGTTTGTTCTTCTTCCCACTTTTGAATAGCGTTATAACAATTCCGAGTTTTAACGAAATAAATTTAGGAAATATGTTTGTAGATGTGTAACATTATGTTAATGAATTGATCATTAGACAGGGGGTCGAGTTATAAATGGTTCAAAGATAGACAACTCGCACACTTTGTAATATATTTTGTGTATTCATAGGGTGTTTTCACATCTTTTTCACTCTAGCATAGCTGATCGTATTTAACAGCTTATAAGAGTAGGCAACAGTGACCTTGCTAAGTCCTTTAATTTCACCTTTAGGTATATTGACTTCGTAGTTTATTTAAATAGCAAAGGGGAAATAAGTAAATGAATAAAAATAAATAAATACAACTTTATTGACATTTCGATCTGATATACCTTGTAGAACTTGAAATCAAGTACACTTCAGCCTTTAACATCAGCAACTTACCTCGATCTTTACTAACAATGCAACCATCATTAACAGGGACAGCTTACAACTAAGCCGTATGATAACCACGATAATTTCAATCTCCCAATTGTTAATTTTCCATTACTAGATAGCAACATACCTGCATCTCCTACATACGGTGATTATAAAGTTGATCCGACGTTAAACGACTTGTTCCCATGATCACGATTTCCGTGATTCGTATGGTGGGTGTCGTCGCCGAAGTGAAATATACTTTCTCTTCGGAAACTCTTGTCAAGGTTATGTCTTCGTAATGTAAAAGTACAGAGACAAAGTATGGACGTTAAAGAAATGAAAGCATGAAACCGTCAAGTGGTTACAATTAATTGTTGTGTTACTCTTCAGAGCGTATTATTTTTTTGTGTTTATCTCACCGACTTCGAATGAATTTATCTTTGATATCCTATCTTGTTTTATCTGATCTGTATCATATTGTCTAAAGCGTCTAAGAATGTGTTGATAATAGCATGTTTTATGTAGACATTTTAATTCAAAACCAACAATCAAGAGAACGAAGAACATATCCATATCAAAGGCGCGGTTTCCAGCGATGTTAATTTCCCCTAGGGGTCGGCCTCGAGATTTTTTTCACATCTGGAGACCACTAACCGGTACATTCCTTTGTGCCATTAAAGTTGGTTCCTTTGGCTATACAATTAACTCAAGTTAATCGATGAAGCATATTGTCGCAAAACAGATAAACAATAATTATTTATGTTAACGAAAGTTTGAACCATAAACTAAAAAACAAATTACTAAAACAGTATGTATATCGCCGAAAATATTTATTTTTAAGCCTTTTGTGAAAAAAAAGTCATTTTTTGTGAACAAGTGACATTTTGAATGTCTTCCATATTCAGTACATTCAAAATTATGTATAGAGAGTTTATCGCTTACCCTAAGCTTGCCCAACGATCAAAACTTTTCCATGTGTGCAAAGTGTTGAATGTTTGGCCTTACATTACAATCGCTGTTAATCAAAATTACGACGTTAAATACGAAATAGTCTATGGCCGATAGTGACTAAACAAATCTTATAACAATAAATCCCATAAACCTCAGTCTCATTGTTCTTTGATACTTCTTTTTACACTTTCTTCAAGTAAATAACTTCTATACCAATGCTTTGAAATATTATATTAAAGCGTTTCTATCCTATTTATTAAATTGCGTATGACGAGACTTCCCCAGCATAATTGGTTGCTTGATGTCAGATGGCAATAACTTTACTGATGATCAAGAAATTGACAGTTGTGAGAAGTGTTTCCAAAATTATCTGAAAAAAACCGCAACCGGAAGATGAAAACGGTTTGAATACGTGACAGAATATCCCATTACTGCCTTTGTATGGTCAGTCTTCCCATGCAAACTGTATATGAAGAGTTTCAAATAAATAAATAAATAAATAAATAAATATATAAATAAGTAAATAAATAAATCAGAAAATAAAACTCGGGCGTTTTGCCTAAGCGCGCAAAACACCAACTCATCTTTCATCACAAACTTTGGTGTATTTCAATGCAAAACAGATTATTTTTCTTTTAAAAATTACAGCTTGTATTGTCAATCGATTTTAAAGACTTTGTACAAAACTCTTAGTTACTATTTTTGAATAATTTATTTTATACTGTATGAAAATAATTAATAGCACATTATCAAAATAATATAAGTAATGAAATAAAATAATAAAATAATAATGGACTGCAATAGGAAGTTGTATTTTTGACCTTATGAAAATTTCGCTTAGTGTAAAAAGTGCATGATCTTACTCAGAACCCATCACTTTTTATCTCCTGTTCCTTATGTATTAAATGTAAATTCTTGCTTTTTATAATGAATTTAAATGCATGGTCATGTCTTCCCACTCATCAATATCCTACACATACACAATACACAAATTTACATAACATTGACAAAATCAGAAACAAATAAATTTGTGCCAGAGACATTATACTCGGAGAGCATAACTATGTTTAAGAAATTCTTTTGACATTTGCCGCTTTGATATATTTGGCCAATTTTTCTAATTCTTTGGTACTTTGTCCGTTAAAATTTTTGTCATAGTAACTTTTCAAATATTTCTTACGAATATCAGAATAACATGGGCATTTCCATAGATGACTTACAATGGTGAATTTCAAACATTCAAAATGCACAAAGTAACATCTGATGCCTCCAAATTGGGGTGGGGAGGAGTATCACATCACAGTTTGTGCTAGCTAGTTACCAGTACATGTAATTGTCCTATTGCAGGTGGATATTGGTCAACTATTGAGGCAAAAGAACATATAAATTACTTAAGAGTTGAAAGCAGCATGGTTCACCATGCTAGCATTTTGTAAAAACTCTGCAGATATGCACATCAGACTCAATATGGACAATACCACCGCAAAAGCTTATGTTTCACACATGGGAGGTAAAACTATGCAATGTAACAGACTTGCTAAAGAAACGTACGCCTGATCAAAAGCGAAGCATATCTGGTTATCTGCAGCTCATAGTCCAGGTTGTAACAACACAACAGCTAAAATCACGAGAATACAGAATGGAAGCTAAATCCACACATTTTCACCAAAATCACAGAAATTTGGGGAATCCAACATGTTGATCTGTCTGCTTCAAGGTTGAATAATAAACTTCCAAATTATGTATCGTGGAAGCCTGATCCATTTGCTAGAGCTGTGGATGCTTTCTCGATTACCTGGCATTTAGAACAAATTTTATACATGTTTCTGCCATTTTCACTGATTGGAAAAACTATGCATATGATTTGGGAGGACCAATCAGCGGTTATTCTAATGGCCCCATATTGGACCACTCAAGCATGGTTTTCACAAGTAGCTAGGTGATTAATTGATTGCGTTTTTATTTTACCCTGGGACAAGAGTACCCTCAACCACCCACTTCTTCAAACCACTAGCCTTCCAAAAACAAGATTGCTGGCCTGTCGCCTTTCAGAGAATCTATCAAAAGCCTCGACCTTTCGGTGGATGCTGAACACATTCTCATGTCATCATGGATATATAACGTATACGTCTCAATGGGTACGATATTGTGGTGAGAGACAAATACCTACATTGTCACTCTTTGTGTTGAACTTTGGTAATGATGTAAACCTGTGTGTGGCGGAAACGCTAAAAAATATCTCAACAGAACAGAACTCTCGGAAGGAAGCAAGCTTTTTATAAGTGTTCACAAACCATATTCACCCGGTTTCAAATACCTACTATATCCAGATATTATTAGAACTTATTCAGGCGGGCATTGATATGACACCAGAGCGGCATCGACCTCAGATGCATTTAGAGAAAATGTACCAATACAAACAATTCTCAGCACAGCAGGCTGGAGTAGTGACTCTACATTTGCAAAGTTTTACCTTAAATCTCTTGGTTGTACAGATGATCAATCATATCAGCTGAACTGATGTTCATTATTGATAGAGTTGTTTCCCTTGGACTACTGCAAGTTGTTTGAATTGACTTAGATTATACTGTGGTGTGTAGTGTGCTGTAGGGAAATGGCAAAAATACTTTATTATTCATTGTTTTTATAGTATGGATCAGTTACATAGTGTTTATTTAGTAGTTGACAGACATGGCTTTAACCTATTTTTCAGTTTGCTTTGTTGATTATGATATTGTTGACATCTTGATTTCTTTAATACATCCAACTCTTGTTCTCTATATTACTGTTGTGGACGGAATTGCAGAATTAAATGAGACTTACCTGTAAGTTGAAATTTGATGAAAATTCTGTCTCCACTTTAGATGGTACGAAGGGATCACATGCCCACCCGTTGAGGTACCCTCCCTTACATAAGATATTCCTATATATGTTTATATATACATATATTGTGAGTATTGGATAGCTGTGGTTAAGTGTTCACTCCACCTTAAAGAATTAAGGTCTTTAAAGACTTTAAAGAATGACTGGTTATATGCGCACGCATCGCATTGGATCCCTTCGTACTATCGGAAGTGAAGACAGATTATCATCAACCTACAGGTTAGTTTCATTTAATTCTTCAATTTTTTAACCCCCCCCCCCCCCCCCCCCCCCCCCCAACAAATTGTTTTGGCACAATACTGGCGCTATATGCTTGCGTAATGTACATGTTTTGACTTTAATTAATGCCTTTAGGTCAAGGTTTTTGGGCGACAAGGTCAAATTTTGTATCTACCCCAATGAGCATTTTGTTAAGACATGATGAAGCAAAGAATGTTGGAATTAAACAAGAAGTTAATTGACCAAAGGTCATGGTCACCGGGTCAATGGAGCCAAGGTCAAAGGGTCAAAACAAAGTTCATGTCAAATTTTGCATCCTTTCACCAATGAACATTTTGATATGAAATTAGTACAATGTATGTTGAAGGAATTAAACAAGGATTCAACTGACCAAATGTCAAGATCACTGGATGAACCAAATTAAAGCTAACAAATGTGTATTCTGCCGTTATTTATATTGACCTTAGCTCTGCAAATACGGAGGTAAATGAAACATTTCTAAACGTCAAACATTGACCTCGATATGGACCAGGGCATATCTTTATGATTAAGGGGAATGTACAGCCATACAACTCCCTTCTAGTTCACCGTTCTAGTTTCTTCAACACACGAATTAATGAATTTGATTCCTTAGTCTGTCATATTTATCTATATATCTATATACATGTATATAAATATTATCAATGAATGATGTTGATTATAGCGAAACAACGTATTAGATGTTTTGATATATTATGTTTACAAACATAATGCAATGTACGTGTAAAACATTAAGCAAGCATCGGAGTCCATTATGGATGCTATCGAATGTCGAAAAATTAACATAGAGGACTATGACGACGTTATGAGTATCCGAGACGTATACGATGGACTGCCCGCCCTCTATCGGACATTTATGAATTTCTGTGCAATGATATACAGTTATTAATTAGAAATGATGCAGCGTTGAAAGGGATTGTGCCAGGTAGACTCGATTACTCGTAAAAGTATCAATCGACTGGATTTACGTTATTTTCAGATGAATATCAGCTCTTAAATTCTAAATGAAAGTCGTCTTGACAGAAGTTAAAAACGATGCAAGGGCTGTTGTTTTAAACTACAACACCTGGTGCTGTATTCCTACGCTGACCGAATGACTGTCAATTGTATTACACAGTATAACTACATTTTGGTTTACTAACTACATATAGGCAAATGTAACACAGAATGTAAATATATCCAATTTGAATCTTCTTGAAATTTACATTGTATAAATGCCACGTGTCTCATAATTATTTGCTTTTTACTTCAGGTGGACGTCGACTCAAGAGACGCCTTCATTGACATTTAAGCGGAGGTCGCCATTTTGAATGGTGTATAACGGGAAAAGAGTGCTTGCTAAACCTTACAAAGAATACATATAGTTGACCACGTAAGATCTGACTTTTGCTTGGTTTACGTGTCGTTTAATCGTTTTATAGAAACCGGACGTTAAATAGATACGTAACCGAGGGACTTGTGTTCTTTAAACTTTTAATAGTGTCTACTTTCTAGAGCACTTTCTTATTATCTCCCTTTTCCTACACTGGGAGATACGTGTGTTGTATTGGAACGAAAGTCCTCTGATTAAATGCGTAAATGTAACCATACGGGGTGATTTTGATCTGATTGTTTTACCATCAACATTTTAAATTCTTAAAATGGTATCATTACGGTTTAACGTCCAGTGGACGAGTAGTGCCGACTGTCGTAAATCACAGAGGGCGTATTTAGATACGAGTGAATTGGGTCACGTGTATGTACAGATTTAGATAGTTTAACTGACTGACATCTACTCAAAGGGGTGGAACTACAGGTGAATAGCTATTTATGTCTTCTTGCTGTTTTTTTTTTATTCTTTATAATATCCATGTACTATATTGGATACATTGGCAGTTTCTTATAATATACATGTATAAGACAGCCATTGCATAACATAGTTGAATAGTTGATATCGTGTTGTAAATATTTGTTCTCTACGATGTGAAATTTCCTTGTCCGACCACACTTAACTTCCCGGCTGATAGCTTTAGTATATATTGACCAATGGACATGGAGTTTGATCAAGATGTTATGTTCTCTAAGATGCTATCTGAGGTACAATATATGCATCAAGGTCAATGGTCAAGGTCGTTAGACGGCAAGATAATTTTCTTTCTATCTTTTTATTGATGAGCATTTTAAAAGGATTTTAGACACAAAAAGGTTAAAGTTGTCTATAGGTTGGTTTTCTGAAAAGCCAGTCAAATTACCCCCACACTCCTGGGGTTGTGTATATACACGCTGAGATACAGGGCATGGCATGGGTCCATCTGGACAACTGACCTATATGCAAAATTTCATTCTGATAACGAGGTCGGTCAGCCTCCTACGTCACAGGTTCACTGCTGCCAAGACGACTGCTGATAGTATAACTAACGTTAGAAACACCCAAATGTGTGTCGCATTAAATCACTATTTACAATCACGTGACCAGTCAATGCAGGTAGACGATGTTTGTATCGCTCCCGTGAAAATCTAAACTTTTCCTGTTTTTCCAATCGGATTTACACTACTTTTTCTGCGTGTTGGAAATGCTACAAATATGTGACTAAAGGAAAGGACTGAATATGAGTAAAAAGACATATTTTGAAACCACCTTCTAAGATGGAACACTACTCACCTTACCTGTGCTGTACGCTATATGTCAAGTAGTAATAACGACAGTACAGACAAGTAAATTGTCGAATTTTCGAGGCAATCTGTCCCTTTATCAAGACACGGGTAAATTACATACGATCACACATAGACATAGAACATGGAACAGTTAACTGTTCCATGTTCTATGTCTATATGTGATCGTTAACTGTTCCATGTTCTATGTCTATATGTGATCGTATGTAATTTACCCGTGTCTTGATAAAGGGGCAGATTGCCTCGAAAATTCGACAATTTACTTGTCTGTACTGTCGTTATTACTACTTGACATATATCTATTTCTAGTAGATTCTTGTTAGGATCCAGTACCTATATTGGTTTATACCGTCGTTATTACTTACTAGACCCTATATATATATATATATATATGGGGCAAAGAAGTAATTGAAACAGTGTAAACAATAAGGTTTGTTAAATTTAAAATTACACCTTCTTGCTAGAGGATATATATCTACTTTGATAGATCGGGAACTAGACAAAGTCAGGGTACTTGACAGAGCCAGCCTTCTAGAATACAAAGTCAGAACTCCGACACAAAGGGTCCCTTGTGTTGTCACGTTCCATCCTAACTTGCCGTCTATTTCTTCCATTTTACATAATCATTGGCGCATCATCGAGTCGTCAGCTGCACTCAAACGGATCTTTCCAGAACCACCGTTATTGGCCTATCGTAGACCAAAAAATGTAAGAGATCTGGTGGTGAGCAGCAAATTACATTCATCTGCCTCTGTCGTTACAACAGGCTCCTTCAACACATGCAGCAAAAAAACGTGCAAATTGTGCCCATACACTGAGTCTACAGACACGTTTAAATGTGTAATAAACAACCGTGTTTATCACATTTTACAAACACTGACATGCACATCAGCCAATGTTGTATATCTCCTCTCCTGCAAAAAATGCAAAATGCAGTATGTTGGAGAAACCAGCACAAAGCTCAACATCAGAATCAACAATCACCGTTGCTCCATCAAGCAAAACAGACCAGACTTCCCTGTGGCAAGGCATTTCAATTTACCTAGTCACAGTTGGAAGGATATGCAGGTGGTCGCCATTGATCACTGTCCTACCTGGAATGAAACGAAACGTCGTTCCAGAGAAAGATACTGGATTACCAATCTCCAAACCTGCTACCCTCGGGGTATGAACGAACGTTAAAGACGTCTTCTGGATATACTCTCCTCTGACCATTATATCTGACTATTCATGTAGTTAATTATTCAATTTGTTAAATTTTTCATAATTGCTGTACTTTTTGGGGCATCTATTCATTGTTGCTCTTTGAGACTCACATTTAGTCGCCTCCCGCCATCATGCAACAGCATCTTGGTCCGAGTTGGTCCGAATCGTCTGTTTCCCGTAGCGTCCTGTAGGGACACTTCGGCATTCGTATTTCTTATATTTTCAGTCTTGGTAAATATTTGTAGCAGTTTTTTCACACCACTCTCTATAATTCTTATGATCTAACACATATTTTTCTAAAGTTTTTCAGACTTTGTACACGATATTTAATCAATCACTGTAGAGACGATAATGCAACATTTTTCATATAAATGCAATGTCGTCCACTGGCAGTGTTTTGGGACGAATCGTCTTTGAACTCTTCGGAATACTTTCACGTGCGGGGGAATTCAAAATATCTCTGCCGTTGGTCGCATAGCGTTCTAGTGTTTGAACATGATGTAGTCACGCTAGTATCCGCCTTCGGCCCACGTTTGCCGAAGGGTTCATTGTGGTTTCTCCAGTTACTAAAACATTATTCTTATTGTATTTTATTGTATTTCCAGTACTTCTTATATATATTATGTGATTGTATTTGTAATTTTTTGTGTTTTGATAAAGGGGCGGATTGCCTCGAAAATTTAACAAATCTTATTGTTTACACTGTTTGAATTACTTCTTTGCCCCATATAATCATTACAAGTAATTCGTATCCTCCATACATTTATGTGAGGATCCAGTGTTATCTGGATTATACTGTTCATATTACTTCTTTGACCCTTATATACATACGCGTACGTTTCTACCGTGTACGCTCACCTACAGTGGTTCATAATGGCTGATAAAAGGAAAACATATTCGACTTCTAGCTCTGATCGCAGTTTTCAACATGATGATCCCTCTAAGAGGGCTACCAAAAAGATCGTGAAAAAAGTAAAAACTGGTATAAACTCTAGTCAGCCCACACTGTCAGCATTATTATTTTAAATGATGATTTTGAAATGTCAACACACGTGCACAAACTGTGAGGCTCATATCTGTGAATAGATTATAAAAATAGTATGTTCCACCGTCTCCGTCTATGTTATGGACAAGGAAGCCATAGTTTGTATACAGACGCGCGCTTATTTCTTATTTTCTACGTTTGTGTAATAAATAATTACGATTAATTGACCCCTTCCCATGGAATTTCGACAGAGTCAGGGTTCATTAAATCAAAGTTGATCACTATTAATTTGTATCCCGAGAACGTATATGATATTTATATTTGTTTGTACTACCAGTAACAGATCAGGTGTATATTTTGAATTAAATCAAATTATTTACGTCGGTACATGGTCAAACAAATCGTGAGCTATAAAAATCGATTTCAACCTTATGTCTTACGATATGGAAATAAAGATGTATCATGGAAGATAATGCAACAACATGTCAATTCTTTCAAACAGACTCGGAATCCCTCCCTCTCCCACACACAAAATAATTACATGTTGACAATGTGTTAAGTTCGTGGAAAAAGAGAAGCCGATAATGAAGGATAAGGAGAGAGAAAATCAAGGCACGGGATGTGATAAAGAAACTAAATACAAGCAAATTAAAATTGATCATCATATTCTCGTGTGTCTGTGCGCGCGTGTGTCCATACTCGCTCCACATTCTTGTGGGGATGAGTCAACAGTTTGTTTGCTTATATTTATTCATCAAACGTGTTTTAATCTATAGCACTCCTATCAACCTGTACACACAAATTAATCAAATCTGGCCAAATGATACGTCTGTCCAAGATGACAAAGTTTTCGTCCGGTAAAATATCTCGGTTAATATTTAAAAAAACGGTATAAAGCTTGGGAGACGAGCACAAAATAAGGAGACGTGATTTAAACTAAACGAGGTCACTGCGACCTCTATAAATTGTATTTTTGGCCATAGCGGCATTAAAAAGGAAAAGGTGACCTGTCATGTACTAAAATGATGTCACTGTGGCCTATGTTTCTGTTTTTTCTTTGACTTCAGGTTTTCGAAGCCTGTCTCCGTCTCCGTTGTGGGCAACTTCACTAGCCAAGGGTGTTCAATACAGTATGACACCTTTGGCTTGCGAAGTTGCGTTGTGGGTGACATAAAACGGTAGTATGTCATGTATACGGCAACTGTAACAGTTAACCGCCGTGTATTTCCCATAATGAAAAACGAAATCCTGAAATGGTTCTAACATTGGGCTCCGGCCTGATTATCAACTGTTACCCCATATGTTTTCACGTCCGAAATTTGAGTACGTGCATTTATGTATGATCGTATTTGAACCACAGACAGGGACCTGAGAATTTGTTACAGTCTTCAAGAAATGGGACATTCCCTAGTTAATTAGTAAAAGTGCTTAACGGCCCATCAACTCTGTAAGTGATTAAAAATACGAGCAAAATGGGCAAGAGACAAAATGACTAAAAAAAAAAAAAAAACGAAACGTGTAAAAATGTAGATCTATATTGGTACACTCACGATAAGTTTAAAATCAAAAAGCGGCTATGGTTACTCAAATCTTGTGATACAGACCAATGGCCCCTGGTATACATTATAAGGAGTTCCTTACCTTATAATGGGGTGTCATTAAAAAAAAAAAACCCACACACACCAACAAAAACGTCTGAAAATGTGCTATACACACTAGGGAAGGTCCAATTACATGTACACTGTAACAAATTCTCACTTACCTGTGTTTGAATCGACAGTATGTACATGTACCATGGTAGGACAAGCTAATGTTAATGTATGCCACAGGCGCTTGCAGAGAAAACGTTAATTTTAATTTTTTGATATGGCAGTGTATGTCAGTGTTATGGTACAGCTGTCAAACAAGAAACACAATCTGGAGTTTAGTTATCATAACTCTGTCGAGACACTTGTTGCTCTGTTTAAAATACTATAACTTTTACGACATAAAATGTAACATCCTGTTTTTTGAGTAAAAAGTTGCTAAAGTAATGTTACATGCATTTTGGTTACATCTAGTCATGCATAAAAGCTATACAGTTTCTCCATCCCCGGTCAATATTACAGCAACAGTAGTGATTAAATTGTCATCTACTATACTTGCCACTGCTCTGCAGGTAGGGCGTAAATATGTATCTGCTGTCCCCGTCCCATTATGGTAAGAGGCTTAATTTCGGATCATACATGTATATGTTCTTTTCTTTCTATCAACTAGCTTCTTTATAATATCTCTTGACAATGACATACTTATGGCTTTTCTCTGGTGGGACAACCCAGAGTCTGTACTGATGGTTACAGTACATGTACATTTTTGGAGTCGGATGACTGGTATACCCTGTCAGTATAATGTGATCGGATGTGCTGTCTTGCCGGATGTCTTTGGCCGAACATTTCAATGAGGTAGTTTTGTCAAGAGCGGGTCTACAAATGTTCTTGCGCAGTGTCCTATATGGAATTTTGATTTATTTTAGTTTATTTTCCAATAAAGGATCTAAATTTATATATACTGGTATAACATTACATAAATATGTGTAATTAAATATGACATCATATTATATCACCCATAAAATCTGAACGTTAGCTCATACAAACTCTCCTGGTTGATTCAGTACTTATCCAATCTATAATATAAACGGAAGGATGTGTAACGAATCTCGATATCGTAACATATAAGATTTCAATGATTTCAATGATTTTGTTTCACTCAGCCACACTTTATGCGGAACAAGAGGACAAATATTTCATAAAGTACAGTGATTCGCATATCCTTAAACACTAACTTTGTACATCCTTAAACTTAAACTTGTAAATATGGTAAATACATGTACAGTTTCACACATTCCTAAACATCATCTTTGCACATGCAGTAATTGCAGTGATTCACATTTTCTTATACCTTATCTTAGACAATTTATCACACATTTTTTTAAATTCAGCTTTGAGGCAATGTGTGCGATAGTTTCCATTAACCATTTTCATACTACCAACAGATGTATCTGCATGGTGCCCGCTCCGGAAGATTGTAGCCTATTCCATAATATTGTTTTTTTTTTTATTGATTATTAGAAAAAAACTTTTTTTTAATCAAATCTTATAAGACTCTTTCATATGTGTATATGTAGGATAGGGATATTCCACCCGAGGGGTCACAAAATGTGGTGAAACCCGAGGCTTGCCGAGGGTTTTACCACATTTTGTGATCCCGAGGGTGGAATATCCCTATCCTACATACACACATAATGAAAGAGTCTTTTTCTCTCATATCATTACCGAATTTCTGGCGAAAGTGTCCCTCAGCCATCCATTTTCTTCAATTTTTTAATTTCTTTATTTGACGTTTTTACTAAATATACTTGTGATATTCTGAAAGATCATACCCTATATTGGCAAACTATGTTTGAACACAATTTTCATTCATTTTGTGGTTAAGTGATGAACGAATGAACAATTCGCCGATAAAAATTACCGTAACTTGACCGACTTTTACGTGGCCGTGATCAAATTGTCAACATCCGAGAAAAAGAAGTTCTATCAACAATACTGAAAGCCAACGCTGAAATGAGTTTTCCAACTTCACATATAATTTGATTTGCACCTCGACATATTTAATCATTTCACAGAACACACTGTACTTTTAAATGTCAAGTCAAATTTTTTTTTATAAAATACTACGTCACTGCATGACGTCACGACTGTCATTGGAATTCCATTCATAGTTCAAGGATATTGAGAGTGATGTCGATCTCGATCGCCATGACGCGGCGATGTTTCGTGGCTGGTAATTTTAAATTCACTGTGATTTTGGCAACTTCGTGTGTGAACCAGCGAACAGTGACTCTATACGAGTATTCGATCTTTTCTGTGACATTTTTTTAACCGGTTGTCTTGATGGAATGACGAAGGTAGGTCAGTCGATAGGCTAACGATGATCATATTGAAAGGCTAGGATGGCAGTTAGTTTTCATGGTTACTCTACACAAATATAGACTCTGAGTTACAATTAAGATAAATATTTTTATATGAACATCGAGGGTTGTCATTTTTACCGAATGTTCGTTCATTTAAGAGCCAATTCCCAACTTCCAAATACACAAGTTACTGAGTAGGCCCAACAGTTACTGACAGTACAGTAGAGTAAACAAATTCCAGGGCCCCCTGCTGACGCAAACGGAACCATTTCATAGGTTGTGACGTTTGACATTTTCTTTTTTATATTTTTTTTATATATGGCTTTATTACTGAAGAAACACAATCTGGAGTTTAGTTATCATAACTCTGTCGAGACACTTGTTGCTCTGTTTAAAATACTATAACTTTTACGACATAAAATGTAACATCCTGTTTTTTTGAGTAAAAAGTTGCTAAAGTAATGTACATGCATTTTGGTTACATCTAGTCATGCATAAAAGCTATACAGTTTCTCCATCCCCGGTCAATATTACAGCAACAGTAGTGATTAAATTGTCATCTACTATACTTGCCACTGCTCTGCAGGTAGGGCGTAAATATGTATCTGCTGTCCCCGTCCCATTATGGTAAGAGGCTTAATTTCGGATCATACATGTATATGTTCTTTTTCTTCTATCAACTAGCTTCTTTATAATATCTCTGACAATGACATACTTATGGCTTTTCTCTGGTGGGACAACCCAGAGTCTGTACTGATGGTTACAGTACATGTACATTTTTGGAGTCGGATGACTGGTATACCCTGTCAGTATAATGTGATCGGATGTGCTGTCTTGCCGGATGTCTTTGGCCGAACATTTCAATGAGGTAGTTTTGTCAAGAGCGGGTCTACAAATGTTCTTGCGCAGTGTCCTATATGGAATTTTGATTTATTTTAGTTTATTTTCCAATAAAGGATCTAAATTTATATATACTGGTATAACATTACATAAATATGTGTAATTAAATATGACATCATATTATATCACCCATAAAATCTGAACGTTAGCTCATACAAACTCTCCTGGTTGATTCAGTACTTATCCAATCTATAATATAAACGGAAGGATGTGTAACGAATCTCGATATCGTAACATATAAGATTTCAATGATTTCAATGATTTTGTTTCACTCAGCCACACTTTATGCGGAACAAGAGGACAAATATTTCATAAAGTACAGTGATTCGCATATCCTTAAACACTAACTTTGTACATCCTTAAACTTAAACTTGTAAATATGGTAAATATTGCAGTGATTCACATTTTCTTATACCTTATCTTAGACAATTTATCACACATTTTTTTAAATTCAGCTTTGAGGCAATGTGTGCGATAGTTTCCATTAACCATTTTCATACTACCAACAGATGTATCTGCATGGTGCCCGCTCCGGAAGATTGTAGCCTATTCCATAATATTGATTTTTTTTTTATTGATTATTAGAAAAAAACTTTTTTTTTAATCAAATCTTATGTTTTCTACATTGTAAATATGACTTTCCTAAATATAAATACCGAAACGACAAAATATGAATAACATTTACACTGGTTTAGTTTATGATAAACTGATTTCAACGAAATCATCGATCTACATGTAGGCATATAACGTGAATTATGCAATGATGAACACAATGTTTTGAAGCAGAAATAATCGTCGTCCGTCGACATAGCCTAATTACCAAGAACAACTCATAGGAAAATAAAATATAATCTGATTCAGAAAAAGAAACACAAGATGTTAATCGGCTGTTTTATGTAAAATACAGACGATCGTGTGGCCCAGAATATAAAACCCGAAAACACTGATGTACCATGTATAGTAAAAATGACGTTCCCTTGAACAACGTCGTGACCTTGTTCAAGGCTTTGCACTAATGACGTCATTATTTACCTGTAGTGACGTCATTTATTATGATATGACGTCAAAATTTATTTCAAAGTGAAGTTAAGATATCCCCCTATCAATCTGTAATAAATAAATTAAGAAAATAATATGTTCATTTTTTACTGTGCTGCATCGGCCTAAAATCGGCCCGCTGGCACTCAACGTAGTACTATAATCGGCCCAAAATCGGCCCTGTGGCACATAACTCAATAAGTTAGACAACATTCAGTTAAAGCAGTTCGGTGAGGAAATGATGAAAGCGATAAGTAATCTAGGATCCAAAGTTAGTGGCATCGACCAAAAACTGTCAGGAATGGTTACCATAGAAAGTTTAAATGAAAAATTCAGCAAAATGGCCACCAAGTCAGACCTTGCCGAAGCCACATCGGAAATTGTTGACAAACTCAACACCAAAGTAGACTTCCTAGAGAGTAGAGTTTTTGATCTGGAAACTACTAATGACGATCTCAGAAAAAAGGTAGGATCGCTTGAAACAAAATTATCCAAAATGGAGGACATCGTAACTGAGGTTGGTTACACTGCCGAAAAAGCCGAACATGATGTAAACGAGTTAGAACAATACACAAGGAAGTCCAGCATTCGTATATTCGGCCTTCAAGACGACCAAGATGAAAAAGTTGATAGTACGTGTAAAAAAGTTAATGAGCTTCTCCAATCAAAATTTCAAATGACCATCCAGGACAGCGATATTGACATAGCACACCGTTTGGGCCGATATGATAATAAAAAAACCAGACCAGTCATCGTCAAATTCATGTGTAGAAGAAAGAAAATGGAATGCATTGCCAATAGATACAAACTGAAAGGAACGCGTGTTGTCATCAGAGACGACCTAACTAAGGACAATCAACATCTACTGGACATCTGTAGATACGATGACAGGGTTCGGAGAACTTGGACAGATAACGGGAAATTATACGTACAACTAGCAACAGACAACTCCGTTCACAGAATCCAGACAGGAATCTGTATTGATGATTTTGTGAAAAACCGATAAAACCTTGGACTTTATCATTCTTTTGATTTCTCCTGTTTTCGCCACTAATCCGACACAGAGACAGTCTTTTTATATTGGTGGTGATTACAGTGAAATATTAAAATAACTATTCACACACAAAAAAAAACCGGTTTCTTTTTAAATTGATACTATTTTCTCCAATTAACAAGACATTTATATCATTCTTGATGTAAGTATATGATGCTTCCAGCCTCTCTTGCTTTGTTTTCGTAATATTTGCCTAACTATGTATATATAATTAATATACAGTACGAAAAAATACTGCTGTTGTGTAATACATATGATATTTTGATCAACGTATATTTTAGTCGGTGATTTTTTGAAACTATCCATAACATGCTATAAACACTATTTATATTTTAAATATACAACCCATGTGTAGTTTTGACTATGTGATTGCTATCTGAATATTTATGTAAGTAATCTATGTTACAATAACGAGCATATACATGTACGTATACACACAACCGTGTGATACTGAGCAATAATTGAATAAGCTGATATATAACATATATTATTTTACTTCCTGTCATTGCCAGGTGATTGTGTGTGTTTACATGTTTTTAATGACAAATGACAAATCTGTCGGGTAGGCAAGTCTGTAGATCTATTGTACTGTAACTGTTACAACAGGCCTGTAGGCGTACTGTAGTTTAACTGTTTGTTACAGTAACGGAGTTATATGTTCGCTCAGACGAAATGTCTAATCATTTAACCGTGTAGCCCTATTGATTTACTGCTGATATGATATATATTTATCTAAGAATATAAGTATTTTTATAGTTAAGTCCAACGTTTCAAAACCGACACCGACGATAAGGACTGTCGGATGTGAACACAAGCAGACGACGTTGTGAGAGTTGTCCCCCTTGAACGCAGATTAATCCGCGCGCGTGAAATGCTATGTAAGATAGATTTATCTTACATAGCTATCTTACATGGGCAAACTCTATCCAACATGGCGAGATATGAGAGAATATGTTTTCTACATTGTAAATATGACTTTCCTAAATATAAATACCGAAACGACAAAATATGAATAACATTTACACTGGTTTAGTTTATGATAAACTGATTTCAACGAAATCATCGATCTACATGTAGGCATATAACGTGAATTATGCAATGATGAACACAATGTTTTGAAACAGAAATAATCGTCGTCCGTCGACATAGCCTAATTACCAAGAACAACTCATAGGAAAAATAAAATATAATCTGATTCAGAAAAAGAAACACAAGATGTTAATCGGCTGTTTTATGTAAAATACAGACGATCGTGTGGCCCAGAATATAAAACCCGAAAACACTGATGTACCATGTATAGTAAAAATGACGTTCCCTTGAACAACGTCGTGACCTTGTTCAAGGCTTTGCACTAATGACGTCATTATTTACCTGTAGTGACGTCATTTATTATGATATGACGTCAAAATTTATTTCAAAGTGAAGTTAAGATATCCCCCTATCAATCTGTAATAAATAAATTAAGAAAATAATATGTTCATTTTTTACTGTGCTGCATCGGCCTAAAATCGGCCCGCTGGCACTCAACGTAGTACTATAATCGGCCCAAAATCGGCCCTGTGGCACATAACTCAATAAGTTAGACAACATTCAGTTAAAGCAGTTCGGTGAGGAAATGATGAAAGCGATAAGTAATCTAGGATCCAAAGTTAGTGGCATCGACCAAAAACTGTCAGGAATGGTTACCATAGAAAGTTTAAATGAAAAATTCAGCAAAATGGCCACCAAGTCAGACCTTGCCGAAGCCACATCGGAAATTGTTGACAGACTCAACACCAAAGTAGACTTCCTAGAGAGTAGAGTTTTTGATCTGGAAACTACTAATGACGATCTCAGAAAAAAGGTAGGATCGCTTGAAACAAAATTATCCAAAATGGAGGACATCGTAACTGAGGTTGGTTACACTGCCGAAAAAGCCGAACATGATGTAAACGAGTTAGAACAATACACAAGGAAGTCCAGCATTCGTATCTTCGGCCTTCAAGACGACCAAGATGAAAAAGTTGATAGTACGTGTAAAAAAGTTAATGAGCTTCTCCAATCAAAATTTCAAATGACCATCCAGGACAGCGATATTGACATAGCACACCGTTTGGGCCGATATGATAATAAAAAAACCAGACCAGTCATCGTCAAATTCATGTGTAGAAGAAAGAAAATGGAATGCATTGCCAATAGATACAAACTGAAAGGAACGCGTGTTGTCATCAGAGACGACCTAACTAAGGACAATCAACATCTACTGGACATCTGTAGATACGATGACAGGGTTCGGAGAACTTGGACAGATAACGGGAAATTATACGTACAACTAGCAACAGACAACTCCGTTCACAGAATCCAGACAGGAATCTGTATTGATGATTTTGTGAAAAACCGATAAAACCTTGGACTTTATCATTCTTTTGATTTCTCCTGTTTTCGCCACTAATCCGACACAGAGACAGTCTTTTTATATTGGTGGTGATTACAGTGAAATATTAAAATAACTATTCACACACAAAAAAAACCGGTTTCTTTTTAAATTGATACTATTTTCTCCAATTAACAAGACATTTATATCATTCTTGATGTAAGTATATGATGCTTCCAGCCTCTCTTGCTTTGTTTTCGTAATATTTGCCTAACTATGTATATATAATTAATATACAGTACGAAAAAATACTGCTGTTGTGTAATACATATGATATTTTGATCAACGTATATTTTAGTCGGTGATTTTTTGAAACTATCCATAACATGCTATAAACACTATTTATATTTTAAATATACAACCCATGTGTAGTTTTGACTATGTGATTGCTATCTGAATATTTATGTAAGTAATCTATGTTTACAATAACGAGCATATACATGTACGTATACACACACCGTGTGATACTGGCAATAATTGAATAAGCTGATATATAACATATATTTCAAGATAGGCTTAAGCTTGTTCTTGTCTGTTCCAAACACTTAGAAAATTGAACTTTTGCTTCAGCCTCGATATCAATTTTAAGTTTGACTATATATATGTGTATCTACATGTAGTCGATTCGATTCATAGGTAGATAACTCTTTGAGAATATTTTGTAATTGAACTTATCATACACGAAAACAAATATATTGTAACAAGCAAATGTTCTACCTAAAATTCATAAATTAACTAAAAAATCATATTGATATATAGATTGTCCATGTATACCCAGTACACGCATGTATTCTTCCGATCCGTGCATATTTATTTTTATTTATTTCTTTCCCTCTATAATATGTATTATAACTCTAGCCAAACCCACAACCTTTTTAATACCCAACAAGAGAATTTACTTTGATCATTCATGTTCTATATTTGTGTTTTGTGGATTGTATGTGTTTAAGAGAAACAAATAACGAGTTTGTTACATTCGATTTGTTAAATCCTTAAAAAAGGGTTATCCCCCTTTGTATGAACAGAGTTTTTCACACGGAAGACTATTTGTTAAACGGAAAGTCTTTATGATGCATGTCAAACGTTTAAGTTATTACATATTTAGTAAACCATTGTAATTTTTCAATGTTTTAACGTCAACTTAAATTATAGTTAATATAATATTACTGTAAAAGATAGTTAATATACTAAGACTGCAAACGAATGCGCCGTAATATCACAGGCATACATGTTTACAAACGAATGCGCCTCAAAATCAAAGTCCTACGAACGCAACGTGCATGTGACCCTCACACCGGGCGAGGTTTTCGAGTTCCAACCTGCTGACTATTTTGCCTGTATATATGTCTACATGTTTTTTTGTTAAATGTAAGTGGTGTTTTATACGTATTTATATGTGCCGTAGACCTAGGTCATTTCTTCTTCCATCAAAGGGCCTCGTTTGGCAGTTCACTCGTTCTATGCACAGGTACTTGTGGACATGATTATGATATTTATAATTCAAATGTTTCATTATAGACGAGTAAATTAATGTATTACAGTCGCATGCTTAATTTGAAAAAAAAATATCGTACCTCGGCCTTATAAATACTAAAAGGTAAGCAAGTAAAAGATCGAAAATCTAGGTCACCGCCTACCCTCTCGAGGAAATCCCTGTTCTCCCTGAAATATGCATTGCTTTACTGCTACAAGCCTTTGTGTCATCGATTCAGAAATTATTTTTCTTCATATCTGGCCATCATTTAATAACTGTTGTGCACGCATTACTCAGAAATTTATATCCGAACTCAAATTAAGTTATGATCACAACGACCATTCAGTCTTCCTTTACGGAAGTGACGACAACACAGCTAGTAATGGCGTTAACACCTGATGCAGTCCGAAATTAATATTTAAATTTCGCGGATATAATTTAAAAATAATATTTAATAACGTCTCATTTGAGGGTACCAAGTTGGATCAAATATGGCCGCCAGTGATAGATTTATGATTACAATTTACACAAAATGCGTTATATATGTATGCATGATGTGTTAACCTGTATTTCAGCTGTTCCGTATCCTTTTAGCGATCCAAACTGCGGGAATTGTAATTGCTTTGAAAGGATTACGACTTGACTCATCAGGTTATATCCAGTAAATTGTGTTTTTTGGCAACAAGCACAACAAAAGATGACAACAGGTGAAAAAAATGATCAAAATTTATAGTACTTTCAGTGCGCTTCGTGTCAAATTTATCAAAAGTGTCTAAAAGTATCCATAAGTTTTTTTACGGGGAGAAGACAAACATACCTCAGATCTCTAAATGTCTTGGCTTATTAATACGTTTTACGTATCGACATCTTTGACGATGCTTCTGTTTATATCAGAAACTTCCAATCACATTTTTGGAGCAGTGATGTTCAAAACCTACGTAAACGTTTATGTATAAAGTTTTTTGTAACCACCGTTGGAACGATCATTAGCCAAAACCATTTCTTTTACTCTGAGGCATTTAGGAATGACTTGTTAGTAAATTAAATGATGATATTGTATATTGAAATATAAAACCAGATATTTGAAGAAAGAGAGTGAGTCTTTAGATTTGGCCAGTCTTTAATAAAAACAATATTAGACCGTTTACAACAGAATGTATTTACTGTTATTTTCCTCCTTAACGATTTTGCTGATAGCCAAATGATTCCTGAAAAGTCTATCGAAACTCTTGAAGGTAATTAAATTTGAAATGGCTCATTATTTGGTCTTGAACCTGTCTTAATTTCAAAAATTGATCTTTAAATATTTTTATCAAATTAAGGGCTACACACATAAAAGATTTGCTAGTCGACAGAAATGCTGACGAAAAAATAAAATAAACAGTTTCAGTTCAATAATTATCACCGTTCCTATATTTTTTTTCTTCAAATTATCAACCAGGATCTCGACATTTTGTAGTCACTAAAATGGACATTTCGCCCTCAATCGATATGAACAGATTTTGTCCATAAAAATCACTCGTTCTTGCCTATTTTTTTTAAAAAGATAAACAATAAGAAGAACATTGGGAAATTGCGTGTTTTCGATTCATCGACGTTGTTATGCTTTACAAGGAAAACATGTTTGTTTTATTTGATATGACATGTAGACACGACATAGCGAAAGTAACGGAACATGACATACACACCAACAACAGCCTTGTTACGTTAGTTTGTAATCTCAACATAAGGGGTATAACTGTGAAATATTATGGCAACATGTATATTGAATTAATTGTTTCCATGCCCATTTGTGTTGAATAGTAAAAAATACTCCACGTAACAGTGTCTGTCAAGATTGTCAATGACTGGTGTCTGTCATGTTACGCACTTGTCCTGTCAAAAAACTGGGTAAAAAAGCATTCTTTAAATTCAGGTGATTGTCCGGGTAAAAATGGCCTAGACCAAATAATGAGCCATATGTTAATAGATACATCGAAGTTTAATGTGACAAGATTTTTTAAAACATAAGTAAAAGCCTGCCCGCCATATCCTGCCCTGAAATACAGACTGCAGCATAAATAAAAGGTGGTATAGCACTATTCAATCTGCATAGACACGCGCTCATATCCTTATGTCAAAGTCCAAAGTCACACAATATTCCCCAGAGAAGATAACACCAGAAAAGTTCAGAGTAATGACGTCATGTTGCTACACTCGGGGTCCGACCGTGATGACGATCCATAGGGATTCAATATTCTGAAACAAAAAACTCGACCGCAGAAAAACGGTAAATCAAAATATGGATTATAATATTCCAACTTACCAAGTGCATGCCAATAGATAAAATCATATACTGTATCAAATTCACAACATACCGTTAATAATATGGTATTGACGCTAATAATGTTTAATTAAGACGCTATTGAACTAGATTTTCCATGTAAAGTAAATGTTTACTACGTGGTGGAGCAAAGGGGTGGCTGGTGGGCAATTACAGCAATACCGCATATTATTTAGCAAAAGAACTAACGGTAAATAGTTTGTAACCCTTTGATGTCCCACACAACTCGGCGACTCTCAGAAGGCAAATGTTTCTGATTGGTTGACCAATCAGTTATACAAGTTCGAATACAAACGTTCGATTGACGTACAATGTACTTGCAGTTTTGCAAGTAGGCGGGGCTGAAATAGTCGGGTCAAAATTTCCGAATCATTTTTTTCAAAATTTATTTTTTATGCAAGCACCTAGAATTTTTTTTAACATGTGGTTTTAAAATGGTGTTTTCATCAAGTGTTCAACATATCACAATCACATTTTAAGTAACGAGTAGCTTAAAAGTACGCGTTGATTTGCAGAATTTTAAAAAGAATACGAGTGAAAGAGTGCTAGATAGGCTTTTATAACCATATATAAAAAAATATATTCCTTTAATAGATAAGCCTACACAATAAGTTAAAAATCTTATATCACAGAACGAAACATAGATGAATATAAAAAAGACTTGAGTTATGACACTTGCTTGTATGGTATTTTGGCCAAAAACTTGGATAGTCTATTAGAACTACTTTAAATGTAACCTGTTTTGTTACTATTTTAAAAAATTTGTGAGAATGAAGAAAAAGTTTCGGAATATCAAAATATGTATATTAGAAATAATAACTACAATAATCCGTTTACTTTGTATTGTTCATTAACTGCGTTGAACTTGAGGTCCAATTTAAACATTTAAATATCCAATATTTCGATAATACTGGTGGATGTCAGCCAATGATATTTCACGCAATGCTTCGGAGATGATGGTCATTACTATTTAGTTTTTGGCATATTGCCGTGAAAAATCACATTATTGTTGATTTTACAAGCTTACCGGTTATAAGTATTTATATATTAAAGTATTTAAAATGCTGAAGTACCCATCCACGTAAGTATGGTATATCATATACACGTCTCTTCCAGAAGGTAGAAAGTTGTAGTAATCCATTATGAAGTGTTTACAAAGGGATACGATAGTAACGTGACCCTGGGGTCAGGGTCTGCTGAGAGTAGCCAGATCACACCTGCAGACCAGTCAATTTTAAACAAAGATGCGCCCTATACATGAGAAGTACAAATGTACCTGATAGAACTATCCCGTGAAGTAATTCGACTATGGTTGAGAAGATGAATTATTTATATGAGCATATATCCGTAAACTGTAAAACGAAAAGTAGGTATTGCCCAACTACATAAATCATGTATAGATTACGATACGATAGCTATGAATTAAATCAGTGTTACTTTCCATTGTAATTTAGCACAATGGTGTCTCAAAAATTGCGAAAATAATCCGGTAATGTTCAATGGTCTTCTGTTTCTATTATCGTCGTGTTTTCTGGGTCACGTTCTAAGCTAATGGACCGAAGTGTTATCCACTCCAAACCTCCACTTATCGACTATAGATGCCTGATTCTATAGCATGTGGGCTTCCTACGTCATCAAAATCATTTCCCGCGAAATTACTGGGAAATCTAAAACAATTCTTTAAATGAAATGAAGCGAAAGAAATAGAAAACGTCTAAATAAAAGCATTATGATCAGTACTGAGTACAACGTTAAAGTTCATTGTAAATAATCGCTACTATTTGCCAATCTAAAGCATAAGTAATTTAAATCAAATTATTTTAAAATCCATATTTCGTTTCTATTATAATCTTAAAAATTGTATCGCAAGATCATTTAGAAGCTTTGCAGTACTTACTCTTTCAAACGCACAGATGCTTTGATTTTAACAAAGATGGCGACCTGAAGCTGCGAGGCGGTTTGGATTGGAATTAAATTGCGTATATTTCGGCAAGTAAACATCGTACAATGTTCCCGTATGGTCAGATCATCTAATTTTGTCATTATGTATTCAGAACAGTTGTTGTTTAGTCGCTACGGTCATTAACATAAAAATTCGGATTATTATATAAATACTTATTTAATTATTATTCAAGATTTCATTAAAAAAATTATCATGTTAATTGTAGAAACACTTCTACAATAAACTGCATTGAAGTATCCCGATCAACGGTTCAGAATAGAAATTAGGGACGGGCACAGCAACCCTCCGTCATAACGACATCAAAGAATATAAGACTCTTTCATATGTGTATATGTAGGATAGGGACATTCCACCCGAGGGGTCACAAAATGTGGTGAAACCCGAGGCTTGCCGAGGGTTTTACCACATTTTGTGATCCCGAGGGTGGAATATCCCTATCCTACATACACACATAATGAAAGAGTCTTTTTCTCTCATATCATTACCGAATTTCTGGCGAAAGTGTCCCTCAGCCATCCATATTCTTCAATTTTTTAATTTCTTTATTTGACGTTTTTACTAAATATACTTATGATATTCTGAAAGATCATACCCTATTTTTGGCAAACATGTTTGCACACAAATTTCATTCATTTTGTGGTTAAGTGATGAACGAATGAACAATTCGCCGATAAAAATTACCGTAACTTGACCGACTTTTACGTGGCCGTGATCAAATTGACAACATCCGAGAAAAAGAAGTTCTATCAACAATACTGAAAGCCAACGCTGAAATGAGTTTCCCAACTTCACATATAATTTGATTTGCACCTCGACATATTTAATCATTTCACAGAACACACTGTACTTTTAAATGTCAAGTCAAATTTTTTTTTATAAAATACTACGTCACTGCATGACGTCACGACTGTCATTGGAATTCCATTCATAGTTCAATGAGAGTGATGTCGATCTCGATCGCCATGACGCGGCGATGTTTCGTGGCTGGTAATTTTAAATTCACTGTGATTTTGGCAACTTCGTGTGTGAACCAGCGAACAGTGACTCTATACAAGTATTCGATCTTTTCTGTGACATAGGATTATATGTGTTTAACCGGTTGTCTTGATGGAATGACGAAGGTAGGTCAGTCGATAGGCTAACGATGATCACATTGAAAGGCTAGGATGGCAGTTAGTTTTCATGGTTACTCTACACAAATATAGACTCTGAGTTACAATTAAAATAAATATTTTTTATATGAACATCGAGGGGTGTCATTTTTACCGAATGTTCGTTCATTTAAGAGCCAATTCCCAACTTCCAAATACACAGGTTACTGAGTAGGCCTAACAGTTACTGACAGTAGGCCTACCGTAGAGTAAACAAATTCCAGGGCCCCCTGCTGACGCAAACGGAACCATTTCATAGGTTGTGACGTTTGACATTTTCTTTTTTATATTTTTTTTATGTATGGCTTTTATTTTACTTCCTGTCATTGCCAGGTGATTGTGTGTGTTTACATGTTTTTAGTGACAAATGACAAATCTGTCGGGTAGGCCAGTCTGTACTGTACTGTAACTGTTACAACAGGCCTGTAGGCGTAGTCTAACTGTTTGTTACAGTAACGGAGTTATATGTTCGCTCAGATGAAATGTCTAATCGTTTAACCGTGTAGCCCTATTGATTTACTGCTGATTTGATATATATTTATCTAAGAATGTATGTATTTTTATAGTTAAGTCCAACGTTTCAAAACCGACACCGACGATAAGGACTGTCGGATGTGAACACAAGCAGACGACGTTGTGAGAGTTGTCCCCCTTGAACGCAGATTAATCCGCGCGCGTGAAATGCTATGTAAGATAGATTTATCTTACATAGCTATCTTACATGGGCAAACTCTATCCAACATGGCGAGATATGAGAGAAACACGTGTATTGCACGTGATACCAGGAACATGTATACGTCGCTGATTTATCCGACCTCACATTCCCTCTTGAAAGAAAACATTGTTGTAGCATCTTGATCATGATTAAAGAATCTTGTTTCGATCGGCGTCAGAGATATCCTCGACTATAACCTACATTGACATTGTAAGTGAAGAATCGAGGATTTGCATTCCATTATAAATACAAAATAAAGTTGTCAAAAATTACACGCAAGACAAATTAAAGTGAAAAAAAGTTTATCTGTGATATAGTGTGTAAGGTTTACATTTTGTAAGATGGGTAGGACTTCGCGTATTTAAAAAAAAATCCTGTAGGAGAACACAAGTACTAAAAGTTTTCCTATGGCACACTCTAGAATAATAGTCTTGTCTACAATGATATTTACCGAGAAAATAAATCACAATATAATTCTTAATTTACGAACAAAAAATCATCCCAATTGACTTATATCCAGTACCTATAATATTGGACCTTACCGTCGTTATGAAAGCGTATTGTGATCGTAACCCCGCGAGTATCGATGATGATACCACTTCATATTTGTACCTCTATACCAGAAAGAGTCATGGTTTGATTAAAGAAGAACACGAATCTTAGTCATAGACGTTGTGTAAATTATTGTAATTGCCTATCGACTGTGCTGTTACGTGTTGGTTTGACGTCGATATTTGTACACGTATTCTTGACCGTCGATGTGAAGCAATATTCAATTCAGTATATTCTTTTTAATTCCAACCAAAATGGGGCAACACTGAATACAATACAAACACATGAAAATAGAGTGACCAACAGACAGGTAACTGACATGAGATTACATATACATGAACATATGGTATACATTTTTTAATTACATGTATGATACCCGATATATATACACGGTTTGTGACTTCGCTAAATTGACAGTGCTTCAATAATATCGTTACAGGTCCCTGAACAGGAACTAATGCATGATGAAACAAATCGCCTTACGCCAAAACCGTCAGGTGGAAGAATTCGATGTGATACGCGTGTAACACTGACGAGTCCTTTAATTTGTAGCCGACTCCGATGGGTAGGATGTTGCGATTAGTTAGTGGGCTCGTCTCTGGAATTTAACGTGATTTAGGTAACTTTTCCTAATGGACCGATGAATCGGGACCCTTGAATGCACTTGAATGTAACCAAAATTTTAAAAGTGATTTTTAACTTTTGGGTAAAACTGTCAAATGCATGATAATTGGTCCTTTATGTAAAATGACAAAATCAGGTTAAATACCAAATAATTTCAAACTCGTGTTTCATCGATGAATTTCGCGGGTAAACCCCGCCTACTCGAAACACTACACCGATATCGTACCCCAATCGGACGTTTGTATTCGAACTGGCGATGTACACTGATTGGTCAACCAATCAGAAACGTTTTGCCTGCTGAGAGTCGCCGAGTTGTGTGGGACATCAAAGGGATCCAAACTATTTACCGTTAGTTCTTTTGCTAAATAATATGCGGTATTGCTGTATTTCCAAAATTCACAAAATTCTCAAGATGGCGGCTGAACTTGCCGATGACTATATTGCTGCAAGAACGCTAGCTACTGCATTCACCGTGACGTCAGCAGATGACGTCACAGATGACCTCAGACATGACGTCACAGAAACGTCATTAACTCACTATCGCCAACCCCATTACTTCCACAGATTGAACGAAAATCCAAATAAATGTGTTTAATTATTTATAGATTAATTAAACGGTATTATTTTAAGATATTTTCTAAACAAAAAACCCAACAATGTATTTGGATTAAATGGCCGCAGCCTCTTTTAATATAGATTGTTTTACAACCTCAGAACATGGCTAGCAGCCTTATAACCGTAATTAATAAATTTAGTATTTATATAAATTTAGTATGACAAGTACATGCAAAAGCAAGAACCCATGCTGAATGTCTACCCGCAGGTATCCGGACATAAAGCCCCTTGCCCTCTGACCTAGCAGAGTTTGCATGCACTTGTACAAACCGAAACCACCTCTCGCATTTAATCTCCCGAAGAGGAAACGCAATGGCCACCATTGTAATGTTATATTCCTTGTTCCCCATCGTTACCACAAGTTTAATGTTAAGAAACACCTTAAAGCCTTATCAAATATGCGGATAATGCACACCATATCGACATGTTTTTTGTTGTTGTTTTTTTGTGTTGTTTTTTTATTGGCCCCCCCTTTCAAAACTTTCAAAAAGGCATATATGCACCGATATCTTATATTCATTGGGAACAGACCAATTATCTCCAACTAAGTCCCCTACATCCATAAAACTTAAATTTATCAGATACACCAAGATGATTAAATATGGCATAACCAAAAGAATGTACTGGTTAAAGAGGCTTACCCGCAGACGGACCGGTAAACGGCACATCTCCGATCACTAAATAAACTTCAGTACACGTTTCTATGTGACAAAATTAGAGGCTTTCCGACTTTATTTCTTGAAAACAATTACAGAATATGTATTTAAAAGACGTTTTAAAACTCAACCTGAGAGGGAAATGTATGGAATATAACGGCAGATCTTCTTTGTAAATCGCCGCTGCCTTTGAAGTTATCACTGTGCGGCACTGTGCACGTGCTTGTTTCTTTGATGTGTCAATCAAATTAGACTCCACTTTATAGCGGGGACTTATTGCGGGTTGCGATTAAATAAATAATATTTAAAAAATGAGGTTTTAAATGAAAAACTCAACAATTCCAACAATCTGTCATGTGTAAAAAAATCTTTTTCTATTAGCCAATTTTTCTGATCTCTCTGCGGGCAAGCCTCTTTAAGTCTATATATAACGAGCTTTACACGCAAGTGGAAACTTCTCGTACCATAAATTGGGCTAAACGGGTGAAGAACATATTATGTGCTCATGGTTTTGGTTATGTTTGGCTTAAACAAGGAGTTGAAGATATTGATGTATTTTATATCATTATTCCAATCAAGGGTACAAGACATATCTTTACAAACTGGCATAGAGAGCTTGTAGACTCGCCA
>NC_047016.1:16415972-16439594 GCF_902652985.1 Pecten maximus
TGTTTACTTACGAATATAGTGAAGATAAATGTAGGTAAACAAACTAGATCATTGCTGATACTCTAAGCCGTTAATTTACTCCGATTAAGGAAATGGAGACCGACCTTGACGAGTTCGAGGTAAATGTTGTCGGTATCGCGCATTTAAGCCAATAGAAAACCAGTCAGTTCCTGATAGAAACGGATAATGGTACTAGCTGAACTGAAACAGGCAGTTATGGCAGAGTGGCCTGACAAAAATGGCCTTGACCTACATTTAGTTTATTGGAATAATAGGGATGAGGTCAGTGTTGTTTAAGCAACTGTGTTAAAAGGTCATCTAACCTGACTACACTACTAAGACTAAGTATCTTCATAGAGCAAGAACGACACTGTTTTGGCCAGGAATCTCAAATCAAATTGAAGACCCAGTAGCATTGTGTCATATCTGTAATCGTTACCGGAACACGAAGCCAAAGGAACCATTCCTTCCACACGAGACTTTTAGCGAGAAACCCCTGCCGATATGGTGGTATTGGAGTCGTATATTCCCTAGTAACTGTTTATACTTTTCAAAATTCATCGAAGCGAACAACGTACCAGGTTGTCAGCTCTAATCAGCATTTCGAAACACCAGTTTGCACTGTATGGAATTCCTAGGGAATTGATAAATGGCCCAGGGTTTTCTATTTACGAATTATAAGTCTAGAGATGACAACTATGATCCATATTTAGCTCTTATTGGACATAGGAACACTTCAATTACTGGTGACGAATTGTCACAATCGAAACATCCGTTACGTCGATAGACGATAAGCAAATTACAAAAATAAGTGTACCTGTCAACAGGACTCGGTTAAACTCACTGGGTGTCGACCCTCGTGCCGTCAAAACGTCGTTGGAAGAGCAGAAAGTCTACTTTGATAGAGGAGCTCATTCGTTGCCACCTTTGCATGTTGGAGACATGTGTGGTTCATGGCAAGACTAATGGACTCCAAGTACAACTGTGGGAAAAGCATCCACTCCTAATTTATTGCGAATCACGCTGGATGACAAGTCAGGAGGATCAGAATGGATTACAAAGGAGAATTTTTCGAGGATCAACAATCATAAATCTGTCCCAATTGATGAAGTCTTAAGTGATGATGTGGACTTTCAACTGTCAAATGTCAACCAGACACTGACTGACAGTCTGCACGGAAAATCTAGAGTCTAGAATGATAGCTCAAAAGTGAGTCGAGAAATCAAGATGTTCGCGGTATAACGGCTGAGGTAAATAAGGAACTGATATGAGATTACTACTGAGAGAAAAACTGTATTGTTGTATTAGTTTTACTCAGTTCTACTGTTGTCATCATGATTCTAGTGCGGCATAAAACATACCACAAGAGACTGTGGACAAATTAAATTGATCTAAATGCAAACATAAAGCCGAATTAATATACAATATAAATATGGTAGTGATATAATAGAATTGGGTAAGAACCATAAAGAATAATCACGATCACCTCCTGTATGTGGCATTAAAGTCATCTGTAGTTTGGGATAATTGCAATAATACATGTAAACAATTGATAGAATCAATACAGCTAGAAGCTACACGTATTATCACTGGACTTAGGAAAGGAACTCCACATAATATATCATACAGATAACTTGGATTGGAAACTTTAGAAAGTCGTCGAAAAAAACATAAACTTATACTAATGTACCATATCTTACATAATAATGCACCCCAATACCTAATTGATATAGTCACTCAATACTTAAATGACAATGAAGACACAGTACATCATCTCCGTAGGCAACGATTATTCAATCAGCCACTATGAAGATCAGAAAAGTATTATAACAGCTTTTTCCCAACTATACTTCGTGAATTTAATTCCATTGACACTAAAATTCTAAATTCACCATCCCTAGGTGTTTTTAAGAAACTTATCACTCCCATCAATTTAGACCAGGGTCTAATCCGTACAACGGACATTTCAAAAAATAAAGGTAATAGAAAAGAAAATATTATATTATGTCAACTTAGAAACAATGCAAGTAATTTAAATTTTGACCGTTTTAATGATCATGATCAAGGGGATGAAACTTCATACCATTACTTTTTTGAATGCTGCTTATATGAACAGCAAAGGCAAGAGTTGAAACAAAATATCAATAACCAGCATCATCTTACCACTATAGTATTAACACATGGAAATTACTTGTTGTCCTATGAAATTAATATCAACATTCTGAAAGCCGTTCAAAAATACATTAAAGATAGTAAGCGATTTGATTAAACTCAAAATTAACCATACTTATTCAAATGTTATTTTCTAGACCCAGACTCACTCAATTAGTTTTTGATTATTATTTTACCTGTATTTACATATATTCTATATTGTTCATATTCTTGATATAAGAATGTGGTGAACCCGCGACCTGCTTCAAAAGTCAGCTGATCCCTGAATATCTCTGATTGATTTATTTAATTCAAAACTAGTATATTCAACTAGAATCTTTTTATTCAAATGTATAACTATACAGTTTGTTATATCTAACGTATGAAAGCTTTGCTTGGATGCAGGGGCATTCAGTCTGAATCTAGCACACTAAGATGGATGGCTACAGAGGGAGGAGTAAGACATTTTATGCCTGAACATCTAGTGCTGCTGGATTTAAGGCTGGGTGTCAATCCTGTATCTAAGCAATAGCTATTAACTGAGAACAAAATCTTTTTATAACTCTGTAACATGATCATAATTTGACAAAGGATATACAAGAACCTTATTACCTCCCTTTTCCACTAATTGTTAGTTCTTTTTACTATTACCTCCCTTTGACCATACAAATCAATATATTCATAAAAAAAAATCATCTCCATAGATATTTCATCTCCATTGACTTAATTTATATACATATTTCTTATACTTCTTCACTTTCAATTGTTTTAGTTTAATTCTACTATTGTTCTTGTTGTATTTGGGAAGACTTATATAGGCCAAGCCTGCTGTCTAATCCATTTGTATAAATGCTATGCAATAAAATATGTTGAAATGAAATTCGGCGTAAATCCGCCATTTAAAGAGTTTGGGATTGGTATGATAGGCTTGTTCGTGTATATATATCTAGGTATAACCATGCTACTGTCTATATCTAAGTATAAGAGTATGTCTAATATAATGTGGTAAACCTGCACTGTTAAAGTCTAGATTACCTGATAGCTTTCTATATATATCTAAGTATAACCGTGCTACTGTCTATTATCTAAGTATAACCGAGTACTGTCTATATCTAAGTATGAACCGCGTACTGTCTATATATCTAGGTATAACCGTGCTACTGTCATATATTCAAGTATAACGTGCTACTGTCTATATATCTAAGTATCAACCGTCTACGTCTATAGTATCTAAGTATAACCAAGCCTACTGTCTATATATCTAAGGTATACATGCTAACTGTCTATTACCTCACTTTATCTAGTATAACCGTGCTACTGTCTATTATCTAAGTATAACATGCTACTGTCTATATATCTAAGTATAAACCGTGCTACTCTCCATTATTATTAGTATAACACGTGCTACTGTCTATATATCTAAGTATAACAGTGCTACTGTCTATATATCTAAGTATAACCGAGCTACTGTCTATATATCTAGGTATAACCGTGCTACTGTCTATATATCTAAGTATAACCGTGCTACTGTCTATATATCTAGGTATAACCATGCTACTGTCTATATATCTAAGTATAACCGAGCTACTGTCTATATATCTAAGTATAACCGTGCTACTGTCTATATATCTAAGTATAACCGTGCTACTGTCTATATATCTAAGTATAACCGTGCTACTGTCTATGTATCTAAGTATAACCGAGCTACTGTCTATATATCTAAGTATAACCGCGCTACTGTCTATATATCTAGGTATAACCGTGCTACTGTCTATATATCTAAGTATAACCGTGCTACTGTCTATATATCTAAGTATAACCGTGCTACTGTCTATATATCTAAGTATAACCGAGCTACTGTCTATATATCTAAGTATAACCGTGCTACTGTCTATATATCTAAGTATAACCGTGCTACTGTCTATATATCTAAGTATAACAGTGCTACTGTCTATATATCTAAGTATAACCGTGCTACTGTCTATATATCTAAGTATAACCGTGCTACTGTCTATATATCTAAGTATAACCGTGCTACTGTCTATATATCTAAGTATAACCGAGCTACTGTCTATATATCTAAGTATAACCGAGTTACTGTCTATATATCTAGGTATAACCGTGCTACTGTCTATATATCTAGGTATAACCGTGCTACTGTCTATATATATAAGTATAACAGTGCTATTGTCTATATATCTAGGTATAACCGTGCTACTGTCTATATATCTAGGTATAACCGTGCTACTGTCTATATATGTAGGTATAACTGTGCTACTGTCTATATATCTAAGTATAACCGAGCTACAGTCTATATATATAAGTATGACCGAACAACTGTCTATATCTAGGTATAACCGTGCTACTGTCTATATATCTAAGTATAACCGTGCTACTGTCTATATATCTAGGTATAACCGTGCTACTGTCTATATATCTAGAAGTATAACCGATGCTACTGTCTATATATCTAAGTATAACCGTGCTACTGTCTATATATCTAAGTATAACCGTGCTACTGTCTATATATCTAAGTATAACCGTGCTACTGTCTATATATCTAAGTATAACCGTGCTACTGTCTATATATCTAAGTATAACCGAGTTACTGTCTATATATCTAAGTATAACCGTGCTACTGTCTATATATCTAAGTATAACCGTGCTACTGTCTATATATCTAAGTATAACCATGCTACTGTCTATATATCTAAGTATAACCGTGCTACTGTCTATATATCTAAGTATAACCGTGCTACTGTCTATATATCTAGGTATAACCGTGCTACTGTCTATATATCTAAGTATAACCAGTGCTACTGTCTATATATCTAAGGTATAACCGTGCTACTGTCTATATATCTAGGTATAACCGTGCTACTGTCTATATATCTAAGTATAACCGTGCTACTGTCTATATATCTAGGTATAACCGTGCTACTGTCTATATATCTAAGTATAACCGTGCTACTGTCTATATATCTAAGTATAACCGTGCTACTGTCTATATATCTAGGTATAACCGTGCTACTGTCTATATATCTAAGTATAACAGTGCTACTGTCTATATATCTAAGTATAACCGTGCTACTCTCATTTTATCTAAGTATAACCGTGCTACTGTCTATATATCTAAGTATAACCGTGCTACTGTCTATATATCTAGGTATAACCGTGCTACTGTCTATATATCTAAGTATAACCGTGCTTCTGTCTATATATCTAGGTATAACCGAGTTACTGTTTATATATCTAAGTATAACAGTGCTACTGTCCATATATATAAGTATAACCAAGCTACTGTCTATATATCTAAGAATAACCGAGCTACTGTCTATATATCTAAGTATAACCGAGCTACTGTCTATATATCTAGGTATAACCGTGCTACTGTCTATATATCTAAGTATAATCAAGCTACTGTCTATATATCTAAGTATAACCGAGTTACTGTCTATATATCTAGGTATAACCGTGCTACTGTCTATATATCTAAGTATAACAGTGCTACTGTCTATATATCTAAGTGTAACCGAGCTACTGTCTATATATCTAGGTATAGCCGTGCTACTGTCATTATATCTAAGTATAACCAAGCTACTGTCTATATATCTAGGTATAGCCGTGCTACTGTCTATATATGTAGGTATAACCGTGCTACTGTCTATATATCTAGGTATAACCGAGCTACTGTCTAAATATCTAAGTATAACCGAGCTACTGTCTATGTATCTAGGTATAACCGTGCTACTGTCTATATATCTAGGTATAACCGTGCTACTGTCTATATATCTAAGTATAGCCGTGCTACTGTCTATATATCTAAGTATAACCGTGCTACTGTCTATATATCTAGGTATAACCGAGTTACTGTCTATATATCTAGGTATAACCGTGCTACTGTCTATATATCTAAGTATAACCGAACTACTGTCTATATATCTCGGTATAACCAAGCTACTGTCTATATATCTAAGTATAACCGTGCTACTGTCTATATATCTAAGCATAACCGAGCTACTGTCTATATATCTAAGTATAACCGTGCTACTGTCTATATATCTAAGTATAACCGTGCTACTGTCTATATATCTAAGTATAACCGTGCTACTGTCTATATATCTAAGTATAACCGTGCTACTGTCTATATATCTAAGTATAACCGTGCTACTGTCTATATATCTAGGTATAACCGAGTTACTGTCTATATATCTAGGTATAACCGTGCTACTGTCTATATATCTAAGTATAACCGTGCTACTGTCTATATATCTAAGTATAACCGTACTACTGTCTATATATCTAGGTATAACCGTACTACTGTCTATATATCTAGGTATAACCGTGCTACTGTCTATATATCTAGGTATAACCGTGCTACTGTCTATATATCTAAGTATAACCGAGCTACTGTCTATATATCTAGGTATAACCGTGCTACTGTCTATATATCTAAGCATAACCGTACTACTGTCTATATATCTAAGTATAACCGAGCTACTGTCTATATAACTAAGTATAACCGAGCTACTGTCTATATATCTAGGTATGACCGAACTACTGTCTATATATCTAAGTATAACCGAGCTACTGTCTATATATCTAGGTATAACCGAGCTACTGTCTATATATCTAGGTATAACCGAGCTACTGTCTATATATCTAAGTATAACCGAGCTACTGTCTATATATCTAGGTATGACCGAACAACTGTCTATATATCTAAGTATAACCGAGCTACTGTCTATATATCTAGGTATAACCGAGTTACTGTCTATATATCTAGGTATGACCGAACAACTGTCTATATATCTAAGTATAACCGAGCTACTGTCTATATATCTAAGTATAACCGAGTTACTGTCTATATATCTAGGTATAACCGAGCTACTGTCTATATATCTAAGTATAACCGTGCTACTCTCATTTTATCTAAGTATAACAGTGCTACTGTCTATATATCTAAGTATAACCGTGCTACTGTCTATATATCTAAGTATAACCGTGCTACTGTCTATATATCTAAGTATAACCGTGCTACTGTCTATATATCTAAGTATAACCGTGCTACTGTCTATATATCTAGGTATAACCGTGCTACTGTCTATATATCTAAGTATAACCGAGCTACTGTCTATATATCTAAGTATAACCGAGCTACTGTCTATATATCTAAGTATAACCGTGCTATTGTCTATATATCTAGGTATAACCGTGCTACTGTCTATATATCTAAGTATAACCGTGCTACTGTCTATATATCTAGGTATAACCGAGTTACTGTCTATATATCTAAGTATAACCGTGCTACTGTCTATATATCTAAGTATAACCGAGCTACTGTCTATATATCTAAGTATAACCGTGCTACTGTCTATATATCTAAGTATAACCGTGCTACTGTCTATATATCTAAGTATAACCGTGCTACTGTCTATATATCTAAGTATAACCGTGCTACTGTCTATATATCTAAGTATAACCGTGCTACTGTCTATATATCTAAGTATAACCAAGCTACTGTCTATATATCTAAGTATAACCGAGTTACTGTCTATATATCTAGGTATAACCGTGCTACTGTCTATATATCTAGGTATAACCGTGCTACTGTCTATATATCTAGGTATGACCGTGCTACTGTCTATATATCTAAGTATAACCGAGCTACTGTCTATATATATAAGTATGACCGAACAACTGTCTATATATCTAGGTATAACCGTGCTACTGTCTATATATCTAAGTATAACCGTGCTACTGTCTATATATCTAGGTATAACCGTGCTACTGTCTATATATCTAGGTATAACCGTACTACTGTCTATATATCTCAGTATAACCGTGCTACTGTCTATATATCTAGGTATAACCGTGCTACTGTCTATATATCTAGGTATAGCCGGGCTACTGTCTATATATCTAGGTATAACCGTGTTACTGTCTATATATCTAAGTATAACCGTGCTTCTGTCTATATATCTAGGTATAGCCGTGCTACTGTCTATATATCTAAGTACATATGTATAACCGTGCTACTGTCTATATATCTAGGTATAACCGTGCTACTGTCTATATATCTAAGTACATATGTATAACCGTGCTACTGTCTATATATCTAAGTACATATGTATAACCGAGCTACTGTCTATATATCTAGGTATAGCCGTGCTACTGTCTATATATCTAAGTATAACCATGCTACTGTCTATATACGAGATCTAAGTATAACCGTGCTACTGTCTATATATCTAAGTATAACCGAGCTACTGTCTATATATCTAAGTATAACCGTGCTACTGTCTATATATCTAAGTATAACCGTGCTACTGTCTATATATCTAAGTATAACCGTGCTACTGTCTATATATCTAAGTATAACCGTGCTACTGTCTATTATCTAGTATAGCATGCTACTGTCTATAATCTAAGTAACCGGCTACTGTCATATATCTAAGTATAACCGTGCTACTGTCTATATATCTAAGTATAACCGTGCTACTGTCTATATATCTAGGTATAACCGTGCTACTGTCTATATATCTAGGTATAACCGTGCTACTGTCTATATATCTAAGTATAACAGTGCTACTGTCTATATATCTAAGTATAACCGTGCTACTCTCATTTTATCTAAGTATAACCGTGCTACTGTCTATATATCTAAGTATAACCGTGCTACTGTCTATATATCTAGGTATAACCGTGCTACTGTCTATATATCTAAGTATAACCGTGCTACTGTCTATATATCTAGGTATAACCGAGTTACTGTCTATATATCTAGGTATAACCGTGCTACTGTCTATATATCTAGGTATAACCGTGCTACTGTCTATATATCTAAGTATAACCGTACTACTGTCTATATATCTAGGTATAACCGTACTACTGTCTATATATCTAGGTATAACCGTGCTACTGTCTATATATCTAGGTATAACCGTGCTACTGTCTATATATCTAAGTATAACCGAGCTACTGTCTATATATCTAGGTATAACCGTGCTACTGTCTATATATCTAAGCATAACCGTACTACTGTCTATATATCTAGGTATAACCGAGCTACTGTCTATATATCTAAGTATAACCGAGCTACTGTCTATATATCTAAGCATAACCGTACTACTGTCTATATATCTAGGTATGACCGAGCTACTGTCTATATATCTAAGTATAACCGAGCTACTGTCTATATATCTAAGTATAACCGAGCTACTGTCTATATATCTAGGTATGACCGAACAACTGTCTATATATCTAAGTATAACCGAGCTACTGTCTATATATCTAGGTATAACCGAGTTACTGTCTATATATCTAGGTATGACCGAACAACTGTCTATATATCTAAGTATAACCGAGCTACTGTCTATATATCTAAGTATAACCGAGTTACTGTCTATATATCTAGGTATAACCGAGCTACTGTCTATATATCTAAGTATAACCGAGCTACTGTCTATATATCTAAGTATAACCGAGCTACTGTCTATATATCTAAGTTTAACCGAGCTACTGTCTATATATCTAAGTATAACCGAGCTACTGTCTATATATCTAAGTATAACCGTGCTACTGTCTATATATCTAAGTATAACCGAGTTACTGTCTATATATCTAAGTATAACCGTGCTACTGTCTATATATCTAAGTATAACAGAGCTACTGTCTATATACGAGATCTAAGTATTACCGTACTACTGTCTATGTATCTAAGTATAGTAGTGCTACTGTGAAATGAATATGAACAAATGATTCAAATCACACTTAGCTTTCGTTTAGACTAGAAGTGATAGGAAAAGTAGTTATTTTCTTTTATTCCTGATAATCACCATATTGTATCACATTGAATCACGTTTTGGACGGAATTGAATAAACATGTTTAAAAATTAAATAGATAAGTGGTGACATATAAATATAAGAAGCACGCATTATTGAATTTTCCACTGATTTTACATTCTAGAGATTATTGGGGCACTTTTTATTGTTTATAACAATGGTGTGTTGTTTGTATTGTTTATAACAATGATGACTGTTGTTTGTAATGTTTATAACAATGGTGTGTGTTGTTTGTATTGTTTATAACAATGGTGTGTGTTGTTTGTATTGTTTATTACAATGGTGTGTGTTGTTTGTATTGTTTATAACAATGGTGTGTGTTGTTTGTAATGTTAAATTGTTTATAACAATGGTAAGTTGTTTGTTATGTTGTATTGTTTATAACAATGGTGTGTTTTGATTGTAATGTTGTTTTATTGATGACAATGGTCGGTTTTCTTTGTAATGTATTTTTTATAACAATTATGTGTGTTGTTTGTAAGGCTGTATTGTTTATAACAATGGTGTGTGTTGCCTGTAATGTTATATTGTTGATAACAATGGTGTGTGTTGCTTGTAATGTGGTATTGTTTATAACAATGGTGTGTGTTGTTTGTAACGTTGTATTGTTTATAACAATGGTGTGTGTTGTTTGTATTGTTTATAACAATGGTGTGTGTTGTTTGTATTGTTTATAACAATGGTGTGTGTTGTTTGTATTGTTTATAACAATGGTGTGTTTTGATTGTAATGTTATATAGTTTATAACAATGGTGTGTTTTGATTGTAATGTTGTGTTATTCATGACAATGGTGTGTGTTGTTTGTAATGTTATATTGTTCATAACAATGGTGTGTTTTGATTGTAATGTTACATAGTTTATAACAATGGTGTGTGTTGTTTATAACGTTGTATTGTTTATAACAATGGTGTGTGTTGTTTGTAACGTTGTATTGTCTATAACAATGGTGTGTGTTGTTTGTATTGTTGTATTGTTTATAACAATAGTGTTTGTTGTTTGTAACGTTGTAATGTTTATAACAATGGTGTGTGTTGTTTGTGTAATGTTGTATTGTTTATAACAATTATTTGTGTTGTTTGTAACGTTGTATTGTTTATAACAATGGTGTGTGTTGTTTGTAAGGCTGTATTGTTTATAACAATGGTGTGTGTTGTTTGTAAGGCTGTATTGTTTATAACAATGGTGTGTGTTGTTTGTAAGGCTGTATTGTTTATAACAATGGTGTGTGTTGTTTGTAACGTTGTATTGTTTATAGAAATAATGTGTGTTGTTTGTAACGTTGTATTGTTTATAGAAATAATGTGTGTTGTTTGTAACGTTGTATTGTTTATAACAATGGTGTGTTGTTTGTAATGTTGTATTGTTTATAACAATTATTTGTGTTGTTTGTAACGTTGTATTGTTTATAACAATGGTGTGTTGTTTGTAAGGCTGTATTGTTTATAACAATGGTGTGTGTTGTTTGTGAGGCTGTATTGTTTATAACAATGGTGTGTGTTGTTTGTAATGTTGTATTGTTTATAACAATGGTGTGTGTTGTTTGTAATGTTTTGTTTGATAACAATGGTGTGTGTTGTTTGTAATGTTGTATTGTTTATAACCATGGTGTGTGTTGTTTGTAATGTTGTATTGTTTATAACAATGATGTGTGTTGTTTGTAAGGCTGTATTGTTCATAACAATGGTGTGTTTTGATTGTAATGTTGTTTTATTTATGACAATGGTCGGTTTTCTTTGTAATGTATTATTTTTAACAATGGTGTGTGTTGTTTGTAATGTATTGTTTATAACAATGGTTTGTGTTGTTTGTAACGTTGTATTGTGTATAACAATGGTGTCTGTTGTTGTAACGTTGTATTTTTTATAACAATGGTGTGTGTTGTTTGTAATGTATTGTTTATAACAATGCTTTGTGTTGTTTGAAACGTTGTACTGTTGATAACAATGGTGTGTGTTGTTTTGTAACGTTGTATTGTTTATAACAATAGTGTTTGTTGTTTGTAACGTTGTATTGTTTATAACAATGGTGTGTGTTGTGTGTAATGTTTGTTTATAACAATGGTTTGTGTTGTTTGTAATGTTGTATTGTTTATAACAATGGTTTGTGTTGTTTGTAAGGTGTATTGTTTATAACAATAGTGTGTTTTGATTGTAATGTTAAATAGTTTATAACAATGGTGTGTTTTGATTGTAATGTTGTTTTGTTAGACAATGGGTGTGTTTGTTTTAAGCGTATAGTTTATACAATGTGTTGTGTTGTTTGTAATGTTTGTATTGTTGATAACAATGGTGTGTATTGTTTGTAAGTTGTTTGTTTATAACAATTGATGTGTGGTTTAACGTTGTAATGGTCTATACTGTTGTATTGTTTGTAATGTTGTATTGTTTATAACAATGGTGTGTGTTGTTTGTAACGTTGTATTGTTGATAACAATGATGTGTGTTGTTTGTAACGTTGTATTGTTTATAACAATGGTGTTTGTTGTTTGTAATGTTGTATTGTTTATAACAAAAGTGTTTGTTGTTTGTAATGTTGTATTGTTTATAACAATGGTGTGTGTTGTTTGTAATGTTGTATTGTTTATAACAATGGTGTGTGTTGTTTGTAATGTTTTGTTGATAACAATGGTGTGTGTTGTTTGTAATGTTGTATTGTTTATAACCATGGTGTGTGTTGTTTGTAATGTTTTGTTTATAACAATGGTGTGTGTTGTTTGTAAGTGTGTATTGTTTATACAATGGTGTGTGTTCGTTTGTAATGTTGTTTTGTTAACAATGTGTTGTGTTGTTTGTAAGGTGTATTGTTATAACAATGGTGTGTGTTGTTTGTAATGTATTGTTTATAACAATGGTGTGTGTTGTTTGTAATGTTTTGTTGATAACAATGGTGTGTGTTGTTTTGTAACGGTGTATTTATGACAATGGTGTGTGTTGTTTGTAATGTATTGTTTATAACAATGGTTTGTGTTGTTTGTAATGTTGTATTGTTTATAACAATGGTGTGTGTTGTTTGTAACGTTGTATTGTTTATAACAATGGTGTGTGTTGTTTGTAATGTTGTATTGTTTATAACAATGGTGTGTGTTGTTTGTAATGTTGTATTGTTTATAACAATGATGTGTGTTGTTTGTAATGTTGTTTTGTTTATAACAATTATGTGTGTTGTTTGTAACGTTGTATTGTCTATAACAATGGTGTGTGTTGTTTGTAATGTTGTATTGTTTATAACAATGGTGTGTGTTGTTTGTAATGTTGTTTTGTTGATAACAATGATGTGTGTTGTTTGTATTGTTGTATTGTTTATAACAATAGTATTTGTTGTTTGTATTGTTGTATTGTTTATAACAATAGTGTTTGTTGTTTGTAACGTTGTAATGTTTATAACAATAGTGTTTGTTGTTTGTAATGTTGTATTGTTTATAACAATGGTGTGTGTTGTTTGTAAGGCTGTATTGTTTATAACAATGATGTGTGTTGTTTGTAATGTTGTTTTGTTGATAACAATGATGTGTGTCGTTTGTAAGGCTGTATTGTTTATAACAATGGTGTGTGTTGTTTGTAACGTTGTATTGTTTATATCAATGGTGTGTGTCGTTTGTAATGTTTTGTTGATAACAATGGTGTGTGTTGTTTGTAACGGTGTATTGTTTATAACAATGGTGTGTGTTGTTTGTAACGTTGTATTTTTTATATCAATGGTGTGTGTCGTTTGTAATGTTTTGTTGATAACAATGGTGTGTGTTGTTTGTAACGGTGTATTGCTTATAACAATGGTGTGTGTTGTTTGTAAGAGTGTATTGTTTATAACAATGGTGTGTGTTGTTTGTAAGGCTGTATTGTTTATAACAATGGTGTGTGTTGTTTGTAACGTTGTATTGTTTATATCAATGGTGTGTGTCGTTTGTAATGTTTTGTTTATAACAATGGTGTGTGTTGTTTGTAACGGTGTATTGCTTATAACAATGGTGTGTGTTGTTTGTAAGGCTGTATTGTTTATAACAATGGTGTGTGTTGTTTGTAAGGCTGTATTGTTTATAACAATGGTGTGTGTCGTTTGTAATGTTTTGTTGATAACAATGGTGTGTGTTGTTTGTAACGGTGTATTGTTTATAACAATGGTGTGTGTCGTTTGTAATGTTTTGTTGATAACAATGGTGTGTGTTGTTTGTAACGGTGTATTGTTTATAACAATGGTGTGTGTCGTTTGTAATGTTTTGTTGATAACAATGGTGTTTGTTGTTTGTAACGGTGTATTGTTTATAACAATGGTGTGTGTTGTTTGTAAGGCTGTATTGTTTATACCAATGGTGTGTGTCTTTTGTAATGTTGTATTGTTTAAAACAATGGTGTGTGTTGCTTATTACAATAATTTGGTATACACTTAAATTGAAGAAGCGCATCTGCGTGATGGTATTTTGTGAGTTTAATTGAAATTGTTGTATGTTATTTGTAATATTTCTGTTGGTGGTTTCGATTTCTGTTAGCTACATTCTAATGTTTTAATTGTTGTCGGTAATATTGGGCTATTTTTGCTGTAGTGTTGTATTGCTGTTTCCAATAATGTAAATTTGTTATGTAGTTTGTTACACTGTTTTTGTTATTTCTGTACATTACAATGTATTTTCTAATTGATAGATAGGAATTTATCACAATAAACAGCAACTGGAAGTCTACAGTTGATACAAAATAATGTTGATTTGTAGCTCAAATAATTTGTCAAATACTTACAGAGTGCATTTCCGAATGGCCAGTAGGAAATCCAGTAAAACACAGCCGTAAAAGGTACACAGAAACACAGGTACAGTAGATCCACCACTGCCAGATTGAGTAAGTAAATGTTTGTAATTGTGCGGAATGCCTTATTACGTAGAAACACAAAAATCACCAACGAGTTCCCCAAAATTCCAACAATAAATATGATAAGAAACACCAGTGGTACAATTCGCCTCTCGGTTACGTCTGCTTCACTCTCCAACACAAACGTGTAATTCAAGTTCATTAAATCATCCGTAGACTCATTAAAGTTTTCAAATATATTTTCAGCGTAAAAATCAAAGTTACCTTTAAAAGGTGATGGTGCGAGGTAGTCGTCCATGCTCCTGTTGCCAGTGTCGTCTGCTCACTATCTTTCGCCTCGCTGTATCGCAGCACAAAGAAAAAAAACTACAGCGCAAGCCGCACAGCGACGGATGTAACGTAACGCTCTTATGCCTTGGACGAAATCCGATTTCTTCAAATACGACCTTCATGAAAATAGATCAACGTAATTGTTTGAGAAACAATTTACAAAACTATTACATTAGAATTTAAAACAACTGTTACCATGGCTTTTAAAAAACAGCAGCAGAATTTAGTTTAACAAGTATGAATTATGTCTATAGTCATTATCAATCTGAGCCGAGAAATGTAATAGTGATGAGAAATATTGTATTAACACTGTTATGTGATAAAATTATACTGAATCATTACAAACAGCAGGTTGGACAACTCGAATTTATCTTACAATGCTGAGACTTAAGTCGATCTTAGGGACGGTGTTTCTGAGCGTGGTCATTGGCTTGTGACCAAGTTGTCGCGTGGATCGTGCTGACAGGTCGATGACCGGTTGTCCGCGGACAGTGTTTTCACATGGTGACAATTGCAAAAGTACTCTGTCGCTTGTCGCATTACAGACACAGAGGGATTAGTTTGTGATGTAAAGGAAAAAGCGCGTGTCGGCTCAAGACATTTCGCTTCGAGGTCATTTGTTATAGAAAACACAGCTGATCATGTTTGATTTCACAACACCAAGACGACAACATATATATAATAAAATGTTTGATTTCTTCATATTTTTGATAATTATAGTTGCAACAGTGGTACTCTGACCACAAAGTTATCAGGCACATGCTAGTCCTGTTTTTAATTCCCAAACTGCTTTAAATGCCGGAATAAACAAAACTAGTTTACTGCATTTGCGTTTTAACGCTATACAATTAAGGTGTTTTCAAAATGAAACGCAGTTCATTCACAATATAGACTTGGTTTTCTGATTATATTTAAGCGGTTTTGGTTTATTTCCTGCGATAAATGCAAGAGAACACGTTTAAGTCAACTGTGAAAATTAAATTTCTGATAAAAAAAAACCTTTATTGAGTTTGGTGACAAGATCTTCCAGCATACGTTTGGCAGCTCGTTCTTCTTCTCTTCAGCATGATATAAACAAATTTAAGGCTTAGCGAAATAAAGTCAACAATATGAAGAAACATGCTCGTCAAAATTTTTATGAAAATGTTAACGGACTAATTGATCAGTATTCTTCCTCAGATCCTAAAACATATTGGAGATTAATTAAGAAACTCATGAAATCTTCGGGTAACTCCCAATCTATTCCTACTCTTATAGATCCGGCTTTAGGAAATATAGTTACGAACGACGGTGACAAAGCAAATATTTTAAATAAATATTTTTGCTCTATAACTGATGTTGATGATAGTAATTCAGACATTCCTATTTTAGAACAAAAAACTGATAAAACATTTAGCTCGTTAAGGGTAGACACATCAGAAATTATGGATATATTGAAAGTTTTAAAATTAGGCAAAGCCTCTGGTCATGATGGGATAAGCCACCATATGTTGAAACATACTGCACAGTCAGTCGCAAAGCCGCTTGAAATTCTTTTTAACTTATCCCTTTCCTCTGGTATCTATCCAAATATGTGGAAAATGGCCACCGTTATGCCATTGTTCAAAAAAGGTGATAGGCACTCTACGTCTAATTACAGACCAATATCTTTATTATCAACCGTAGGTAAAGTTTTCGAGCGTGTTATTTATAAACATATCCACAATTACTTTATTGAAAATTCTCTCTTCTACCACAGGCGCTTGCATATAGAAAATATCACTTTCGATTTTTTTTTTGATATGACAGCGGTATGTGTAATCTGTTAACCTAGGTTAACAGATTACACATACCGCTGTCATATAAAAAAAAAAATAATCGAAAGTGATATTTTCTATATGCAAGCGCCTGTGTCTTCTACAGGTATCAATCAGGTTTTATGCCAGGTCACTCCACTGTTCATCAACTAATTGAAATATATCATAATATCTGTTTAGCCCTTGAGGAGAAAAAACACGTCTGCTTAGTATTTTGTGACACATCAAAAGCATTTGATCGTGTATGGCATAAGGGTTTGTTAATTAAATTAAAATCCTACGGTATATCTGGTAAATTGTTGACATGGTTAAGTAACTATCTTACAAACAGAAAACAAAGAGTATTCATATCCAATTCTTTTTCTGATACTGGTAATATTAAGGCAGGTGTACCTCAGGGCTCTATCCTTGGTCCCCTACTATTCTTGATTTATATAAATGATATTGCTGAAGTTCTGCTTTCTGCTTCACGTCTTTTTGCTGATGATACTTCACTTATGAGTACATCTGCCTCTTGTAATGAAATTGAAATAAATACTAACCAGGACTTGGAATCATTAAGTTCTTGGGCAAAGAGATGGTTGGTAGATTTTAATCCACGTAAAACAGAAGTAATTTTTATTTCGAACTCTAACAACTTAGAAGAAGTCATTGAATTGGAATTCGAAAATGAGTTCTTAAACTTTAGTAATAACCATAGACATTTGGGCGTCACTTTCAATTCGAAAGGTAAATGGAGTGACCATATTGAAAATACTTATACGTCTGTTCTTAAAAAGCTCAATGCTCTGAGAAAATTGAAATACATGCTTAAACGTGATACATTAATAAGAATATATAAAACATTTATCTTACCGGTTTTGGAATATGCGTGTGAATTATGGGATGGGTGTAATGTGTTAGAATCAAATTTATTAGAAAAGGCCCAACGTGAAGCGGCACGTATCATAACTGGTTTACCTTCATATGCTAGTAGCAATTCTTTATACATTGAAACGGGTCTAGAGACACTTTCGGATAGACGTAATAGAAGAAAACTACAATTACTGTATAAGATGAAAAATAATATAACTCTAGATTTTTTAAATGTTCTAGTGCCCCAATCTGTTGGTCAAAACACCCCTTATGCATTGAGAAATAGAAATAATTTTGTTATTCCTAACTATAGGCTTTCCAATACAAATTCATCCTTTTTACCTTCAACTCTTCGTCTATGGAACGAACTAGATCATAATATTAGATCTTCTCCTAGCTTGAGTATTTTCAAAAATGCTATTACACCAGATATAAATACATTAAAACCTCCCAGTTATTATGGTTTTGGTGATAGGAAAATTAATGTAATTCATACCAAATTAAGGTATCAAAACAGTTCTCTCAAATATGACTTATTTCGTTTTAACCTGGTAGAAAATGCTGAATGTATTTGTGGTAACCCCTGTGAAAATGCCTTTCATTTTTTCTTTGAGTGTCCAAATTATGATATACAGAGGCAATTTCTTTTTCTTAGTCTTCGAAATGTAGATATCGATGCAGCTATAAACTTACAGTTACTCCTATGTGGAAATGTTCATCTGCCTGTAGACACTAATTTAATCATATTCAGAAATGTGCACAAGTTTATAAAAACAAGTAATAGATTTTAAATGCTTGATATTTGTTCTGTACTTCATGCCTTTTGACAAATCGGAGAGCAATGTTACAAAGCAATGTTACAAAGATATTACAAAAATATTGAATTGGTGACCTTTATCCTTTATTTTGTCAAATGTTGTAATTTTGTATTTGTTTTGGGAAAGGGTGTTGATAAGTTGCAAAAACTTGTGCCCAATCCTTTTGTACATTTTGACAATAAAATATGTTTGAATCAATCAAACAAACTGTGGTCATCTGTTGGTCAGAAATGCTGATTACACAGAACACTTAGACATAAACATAGACCTTGTTAAAGCCTATAATTTCACATATTGATGTTTTGGTGATGATGTTTTCTGTAAATAACAAAACTCATATTTCCTATGACGATGTACTAGTCAATCTCACATAACTTGAAATCAAGGACACTACAGACTCTACAACAGAGAGCAAAGCCAGCAGAGACGGCGTACAACTAGGCGGGATGATAAACGTAACGTGTATGTCCATTTCTAGATAGTAACATCCATGTTTGTTGACACTTAACACCCAAGATTTTGAGAGGTGCAGACTGATGAAGACGATAGAAATCTATTATGAGTATTACGATTTGCTCTGGGATCTCCTTTGTCTATTTCCTTGTCCGATATGGGTAAGACCTGTTCGCCGTCCGTTGCCAAGTAGTTCTGTTGTCACCTGTTCTCAGTTTGAGGACGTAACTAGATTGGACCTAGATTAGCATATCGCTTGTCGTCGTTGAAGCAGAAGACGCCTAACCCCCGGAACACCTGGTCTTATTCTCCTTGTTCTTGCAGGATCCGTGTAAATCTATAGTGTGTCCATATTTCCCCCGCTTTTCTTTCCCGATTCCGAGTGAATTACACTATCGTTCACATGTTGGCGTGATCGGGGTTTTTATGTGTTCGATACTCGTTAATTTCCCTGGTGGGTCTAATACCACAGTTATAACTCTGAGAACGCAAGTTTACTTTGGATTTCCAAAATATTGACACGGCACGTGCGGTCGATAAAAAAGAAATGCTTACACTTTTGAAACGCCTTTGTTTAGTACTTCAACGTGTTAACCGGTATGGCGAGTAGTTCACATACCGGTATTCATGGTGAGTAGTTCACATACCGGTATTTATGGTGGGCAGTTCACATACCGGTATTTATGGTGAGTAGTTCACATACCGGTATTTATGGTTGGTAGTTCACATACCGGTATTTATGGTTGGTAGTTCACATACCGGTATTCATGGTGAGTAGTTCACATACCGGTATTTATGGTGAGTAGTTCACATACCGGTATTTATGGTGATTAGTTCACATACCGGTATTTATGGTGAGTAGTTCACATACCGGTATTTATGGTTGGTTGTTCACATACCGGTATTTATGGTTGGTAGTTCACAAACCGGTATTTATGGCGAGTAGTTCACAAACCGGTATTTATGGTTGGTAGTTCACATACCGGTATTTATGGTGAGTAGTTCACAAACCGGTATTTATGGTGAGTAGTTCACATATCGGTATTTATGGTGGGTAGTTCACATACCGGTATTTATGGTTGGTAGTTCACATACCGGTATTTATGGTTGGTAGTTCACATACCGGTATTTATGGTTGGTAGTTCACATACCGGTATTTATGGTTGGTAGTTCACAAACCGGTATTCATGGTGAGTAGTTCACATATCGGTATTTATGGTGAGTAGTTCACATACCGGTATTTATGGTTGGTAGTTCACATACCGGTATTCATGGTTGGTAGTTCACATACCGGTATTTATGGTTGGTAGTTCACATACCGGTCTTTATGGTTGGTAGTTCACATACCGGTATTTATGGTGAGTAGTTAACAAACCGGTATTGATGGTGGGTAGTTCACATACCGGTATTTATGAGTTAACAAACCGGTATTTATGGTGGGTAGTTCACATACCGGTATTAATGGTGAGTAGTTAACAAACCGGTATTGATGGTGGGTAGTTCACATAACGGTATTTATGGTTGGTAGTTCACAAACCGGTATGTATGGTGAGTAGTTCACATACCGGTATTTATGGTGAGTAGTTCACATACCGGTATTTATGGTTGGTAGTTCACATACCGGTATTCATGGTGAGTAGTTCCCATACCGGTATTTATGGTTGGTAGTTCACATACTGGTATTCATGGTGAGTAGTTCACATACCGGTATTTATGGTTGGAAGTTCACATACCGGTATTTATGGTGAGTAGTTCACAAACCGGTATTTATGGTTGGTTGTTCACATACCGGTATTCATGGTGAGTAGTTCACATACCGGTATTTATGGTTGGTTGTTCACATACCGGTATTTATGGTGAGTAGTTCACATACCGGTATTTATGGTTGGTAGTTCACATACCGGTATTTATGGTTGGTAGTTCACATACCGGTATTTATGGTGGGTAGTTCACATACCAGTATTTATGGTTGGTAGTTCACATACCGGTATTTATGGTGAGTAGTTCACATACCGGTATTTATGGTTGGTTGTTCACATACCGGTATTTATGGTTGGTAGTTCACAAACCGGTATTTATGGCGAGTAGTTCACAAACCGGTATTTATGGTTGGTAGTTCACATACCGGTATTTATGGTGAGTAGTTCACAAACCGGTATTTATGGTGAGTAGTTCACATATCGGTATTTATGGTGGGTAGTTCACATACCGGTATTTATGGTTGGTAGTTCACATACCGGTATTTATGGTTGGTAGTTCACATACCGGTATTTATGGTTGGTAGTTCACATACCGGTATTTATGGTGAGTAGTTCACATACCGGTATTTATGGTTGGTAGTTCACATACCGGTATTTATGGTTGGTTGTTCACATACCGGTATTTATGGTGAGTAGTTCACATACCGGTATTTATGGTTGGTAGTTCACATACCGGTATTTATGGTTGGTAGTTCACATACCGGTATTTATGGTTGGTAGTTCACATACCGGTATTTATGTTGAGTAGTTCACATACCGGTATTCATGGTGAGTAGTTCACATACCGGTATTTATGGTTGGTAGTTCACATACCGGTATTTATGGTGAGTAGTTCACATACCGGTATTTATGTTGAGTAGTTCAAAAACCGGTATTTATGGTTGGTAGTTCACATACCGGTATTTATGGTGAGTAGTTCACAAACCGGTATTTATGGTTGGTAGCTCACATACCGGTATTTATGGTGAGTAGTTCACAAACCGGTATTTACGGTTGGTAGTTCACATACCGGTATTTATGGTGAGTAGTTCACATACCGGTATTTATGTTGAGTAGTTCACATACCGGTATTCATGGTGAGTAGTTCACATACCGGTATTTATGGTTGGTAGTTCACATACCGGTATTTATGGTGAGTAGTTCACATACCGGTATTTATGGTGAGTAGTTCAAAAACCGGTATTTATGGTTGGTAGTTCACATACCGGTATTTATGGTGAGTAGTTCACAAACCGGTATTTATGGTTGGTAGCTCACATACCGGTATTTATGGTGAGTAGTTCACAAACCGGTATTTACGGTTGGTAGTTCACATACCGGTATTTATGGTGAGTAGTTCACATACCGGTATTTATGGTTGGTAGTTCATAGGTCAACGTTCTTCTATGTAGATATAGAAAAATAGTATTGTTAATTTCTGCTGCCGACAATGATATTTTTCAAATCAATGCACTTACTATATTGTTTGGGTTTAATCATGTCACGGGTATAATAAAAGGGAGTGTAAATTGAAACTCAGACAAATAAAATGTGACACAATTCGACTTAGTCAATAAGCTTATAAACATAATGATGATTTACATATATGTAATCAGAAATTTTAACAGTTATGTTAACAGTAAACATGTACATATTGTGAAATCAGTCTATCATCAACCACCTGATCAAATAAAGAACGAACCATTTATATTTATTGTTTGTTTTTACGGTCCGTAGACATCGACAGCAAAGGTCACTTTGGGGCCAAACTACGTGTTTGGAAGTTGGGAAAACCAGAGTAACTATTGGTGGATAAAACAGGTCATTAAGTTCATTGAAACAGCAAATCTGTTTATAAATATATATTTTGTCCAATGGAGCAAACAGACGGAGAAAATAAGGAAATCTGATATAGAATTATTGTACAAAAATGTACTTAGCAAATTATTGATATTTCATTGATGTATGGCTGTCACACTGACATATGTAAACAAATCCACACATGTTAAAAGGCTTACTCTGCAGACATCTGATACTGATACTGGTCAGATACCGCCACTAAACTGATACTGGTCAGATACCGCCACTAAACTGATACTGGTCAGATACCGCCACTAAACTGATACTGGTCAGATACCGCCACTAAACTGATACTGGACAGATATCCGCCACTAAACTGATACTGGTCAGATACCGCCACTAAACTGATACTGGTCAGATGTCCGCCACTAAACTGATACTGGACAGATATCCGCCACTAAACTGATACTGGACAGATACCGCCACTAAACTGATACTGGTCAGATACCGCCACTAAACTGATACTGGTCAGATACCGCCACTAATCTGATGTTAGTAGCTAACAGAATGGTTGTTCTTGTTTTAGTGTAAAGCTAACCATACACGGGAAACACGAACTTAATCCACCTGCATTTCTACCGATGACCCTGCAGTAGTCAGCTGAGGTCCGTGTTACTGACCTCTGATGGACATTGACCGCCAAGTGACCACCCCATCTAGTTGGAGTTACAGCTGCAACATTAGATGCTGTGGGTCCAATGACGCAGTATCAAACAAACAAAGCCAACTGTATATATATCTTGTTTTTAATGCTTTCTAGCTTTTCATTACAACTTAAATCAATTCGATATGCGAACAATGGTTTACTGGAATGATCCCTCCGTCGTCCATCCTAAATGTGCACGCTTTAACTTCAAAAGTTAAATCATTATTTGTATTGTTTCATTTATGCTCCATAGTGTTTGTGGTTTTCCTTTGCTGTATAAAGATGTTTAAATGTTACATCATTACTGTAATAAAGATTTTTATTGTAACATT
>NC_047016.1:19453050-19532967 GCF_902652985.1 Pecten maximus
TTCGGATCTTTTTTGGGCACCTCCAGTGGATGTGATACACAGGAAAACGTTATGATTCGGCAAAACTTCCATCGGTGAACAATTAACCGCGCTACCGCGGACGCGTGGTTACAATACTACGGAATATGGTGACGCTCAACGTGCAGTTCTGACGTCATTTCTAGAGCTGCTAGGAGCTTCGGATCTTTTTGGGCACCTCCAGTGGATGTGATCAACAGGAAAACGTTATGATTTCGGCAAAACTTCCATCGGTGAACAATTAACCGCGCTACCGCGGACGCGTGGTTACAATACTACGGAATATGGTGACGCTCAACGTGCAGTTCTGACGTCATTTCTAGAGCTGCTAGGAGCTTCGGATCTTTTTGGGCACCTCCAGTGGGATGTGATCAACAGGAAAACGTAATGATTTCGGCAAAACTTCCATCGGTGAACAATTAACCGCGCTACCGCGGACGCGTGGTTACAATACTACGGAATATGGTGACGCTCAACGTGCAGTTCTGACGTCATTTCTAGAGCTGCTAGGAGCTTCGGATCTTTTTGGGCACCTCCAGTGGGATGTGATCAACAGGAAAACGTTATGATTTCGGCAAAACTTCCATCGGTGAACAATTAACCGCGCTACCGCGGACGCGTGGTTACAATACTACGGAATATGGTGACGCTCAACGTGCAGTTCTGACGTCATTTCTAGAGCTGCTAGGAGCTTCGGATCTTTTTGGGCACCTCCAGTGGGATGTGATCAACAGGAAAACGGTATGATTTCGGCAAAACTTCCATCGGTGAACAATTAACCGCGCTACCGCGGACGCGTGGTTACAATACTACGGAATATGGTGACGCTCAACGTGCAGTTCTGACGTCATTTCTAGAGCTGCTAGGAGCTTCGGATCTTTTTGGGCACCTCCAGTGGGATGTGATCAACAGGAAAACGTTATGATTTCGGCAAAACTTCCATCGGTGAACAATTAACCGCGCTACCGCGGACGCGTGGTTACAATACTACGGAATATGGTGACGCTCAACGTGCAGTTCTGACGTCATTTCTAGAGCTGCTAGGAGCTTCGGATCTTTTTGGGCACCTCCAGTGGGATGTGATCAACAGGAAAACGTTATGATTTCGGCAAAACTTCCATCGGTGAACAATTAACCACGCTACCGCGGACGCGTGGTTACAATACTACGGAATATGGTGACGCTCAACGTGCAGTTCTGACGTCATTTCTAGAGCTGCTAGGAGCTTCGGATCTTTTTGGGCACCTCCAGTGGATGTGATCAACAGGAAAACGTTAATGATTTCGGCAAAACTTCCATCGGTGAACAATTAACCGCGCTACCGCGGACGCGTGGTTACAATACTACGGAATATGGTGACGCTCAACGTGCAGTTCTGACGTCATTTCTAGAGCTGCTAGGAGCTTCGGATCTTTTTGGGCACCTCCAGTGGGATGTGATCAACAGGAAAACGTTATGATTTCGGCAAAACTTCCATCGGTGAACAATTAACCGCGCTACCGCGGACGCGTGGTTACAATACTACGGAATATGGTGACGCTCAACGTGCAGTTCTGACGTCATTTCTAGAGCTGCTAGGAGCTTCGGATCTTTTTGGGCACCTCCAGTGGGATGTGATCAACAGGAAAACGTTATGATTTCGGCAAAACTTCCATCGGTGAACAATTAACCACGCTACCGCGGACGCGTGGTTACAATACTACGGAATATGGTGACGCTCAACGTGCAGTTCTGACGTCATTTCTAGAGCTGCTAGGAGCTTCGGATCTTTTTGGGCACCTCCAGTGGGATGTGATCAACAGGAAAACGTTATGATTTCGGCAAAACTTCCATCGGTGAACAATTAACCGCGCTACCGCGGACGCGTGGTTACAATACTACGGAATATGGTGACGCTCAACGTGCAGTTCTGACGTCATTTCTAGAGCTGCTAGGAGCTTCGGATCTTTTTGGGCACCTCCAGTGGGATGTGATCAACAGGAAAACGTTAATGATTTCGGCAAAACTTCCATCGGTGAACAATTAACCACGCTACCGCGGACGCGTGGTTACAATACTACGGAATATGGTGACGCTCAACGTGCAGTTCTGACGTCATTTCTAGAGCTGCTAGGAGCTTCGGATCTTTTTGGGCACCTCCAGTGGGATGTGATCAACAGGAAAACGTTATGATTTCGGCAAAACTTCCATCGGTGAACAATTAACCGCGCTACCGCGGACGCGTGGTTACAATACTACGGAATATGGTGACGCTCAACGTGCAGTTCTGACGTCATTTCTAGAGCTGCTAGGAGCTTCGGATCTTTTTGGGCACCTCCAGTGGGATGTGATCAACAGGAAAACGTTATGATTTCGGCAAACTTCCATCGGTGAACAATTAACCGCGCTACCGCGGACGCGTGGTTACAATACTACGGAATATGGTGACGCTCAACGTGCAGTTCTGACGTCATTTCTAGAGCTGCTAGGAGCTTCGGATCTTTTTGGGCACCTCCAGTGGGATGTGATCAACAGGAAAACGTATGATTTCGGCAAAACTTCCATCGGTGAACAATTAACCACGCTACCGCGGACGCGTGGTTACAATACTACGGAATATGGTGACGCTCAACGTGCAGTTCTGACGTCATTTCTAGAGCTGCTAGGAGCTTCGGATCTTTTTGGGCACCTCCAGTGGGATGTGATCAACAGGAAAACGTTATGATTTCGGCAAAACTTCCATCGGTGAACAATTAACCACGCTACCGCGGACGCGTGGTTACAATACTACGGAATATGGTGACGCTCAACGTGCAGTTCTGACGTCATTTCTAGAGCTGCTAGGAGCTTCGGATCTTTTTGGGCACCTCCAGTGGGATGTGATCAACAGGAAAACGTTATGATTTCGGCAAAACTTCCATCGGTGAACAATTAACCACGCTACCGCGGACGCGTGGTTACAATACTACGGAATATGGTGACGCTCAACGTGCAGTTCTGACGTCATTTCTAGAGCTGCTAGGAGCTTCGGATCTTTTTGGGCACCTCCAGTGGGATGTGATCAACAGGAAACGTAATGATTTCGGCAAAAACTTCCATCGGTGAACAATTAACCGCGCTACCGCGGACGCGTGGTTACAATACTACGGAATATGGTGACGCTCAACGTGCAGTTCTGACGTCATTCTAGAGCTGCTAGGAGCTTCGGATCTTTTTTGGGCACCTCCAGTGGGATGTGATCAACAGGAAAACGTTATGATTTCGGCCAAACTTCCATCGGTGAACAATTAACCGCGCTACCGCGGACGCGTGGTTTACAATACTACGGAATATGGTGACGCTCAACGTGCAGTTCTGACGTCATTTCTAGAGCTGCTAGGAGCTTCGATCTTTTTCTAGAGCTGCTAGGAGCTTCGGATCTTTTTGGGCACCTCCAGTGGGATGTGATAAACAGGAAAACATTCGATTTGCGGCAAACTTCCATCGGGAACAATTTAACCACGCTACCGCGGACGGGTGGTTACAATACTACGGAATTATTTGTGACGCCTCAACGTGCAGTTCTGACGTATTTCTAGAGCTGCTAGGAGCTTTTCGGACTTTTGGTGCACTCCAGTGGGATGTGATCAACAGGAAAACATTTTGATTTCGGCAAACTTCCATCGGTGAACGATTAACCACGCTTCCGCGGACGCGTGGTTACATACTTACTACGGAATATGGTGGACGCTCAAGCTGCATTTGACGTTCATTCTAGGGCTTGTTCGGAGCTTTCGGATCTTTTGGGCACCTCCAATGGGATGTGATCAACCGGAAAACTGCTCATTCCTGCAAAACTTCCATCGTTGAACAATTAACCGCGCTACCGCGGACGCGTGGTTACAATACTACGGAATATGGTGACGCTCAACGTGCAGTTCTGACGTCATTTCTAGAGCTGCTAGGAGCTTCGGATCTTTTTGGGCACCTCCAGTGGGATGTGATCAACAGGAAAACGTTATGATTTCGGCAAAACTTCCATCGGTGAACAATTAACCACGCTACCGCGGACGCGTGGTTACAATACTACGGAATATGGTGACGCTCAACGTGCAGTTCTGACGTCATTTCTAGAGCTGCTAGGAGCTTCGGATCTTTTGGGCACCTCCATGGGATGTGATCAACAGGAAAACGTTATTATTTCGGCAAAACTTCCATCGGTGAACAATTAACCACGCTACCGCGGACGCGTGGTTACAATACTACGGAATATGGTGACGCTCAACGTGCAGTTCTGACGTCATTTCTAGAGCTGCTAGGAGCTTCGGATCTTTTTGGGCACCTCCAGTGGGATGTGATCAACAGGAAAACGTAATGATTTCGGCAAAACTTCCATCGGTGAACAATTAACCACGCTACCGCGGACGCGTGGTTACAATACTACGGAATATGGTGACGCTCAACGTGCAGTTCTGACGTCATTTCTAGAGCTGCTAGGAGCTTCGGATCTTTTTGGGCACCTCCAGTGGGATGTGATCAACAGGAAAACGTTATGATTTCGGCAAAACTTCCATCGGTGAACAATTAACCGCGCTACCGCGGACGCGTGGTTACAATACTACGGAATATGGTGACGCTCAACGTGCAGTTCTGACGTCATTTCTAGAGCTGCTAGGAGCTTCGGATCTTTTTGGGCACCTCCAGTGGGATGTGATCAACAGGAAAACGTTAATGATTTCGGCAAAACTTCCATCGGTGAACAATTAACCACGCTACCGCGGACGCGTGGTTACAATACTACGGAATATGGTGACGCTCAACGTGCAGTTCTGACGTCATTTCTAGAGCTGCTAGGAGCTTCGGATCTTTTTGGGCACCTCCAGTGGGATGTGATCAACAGGAAAACGTTATGATTTCGGCAAAACTTCCATCGGTGAACAATTAACCACGCTACCGCGGACGCGTGGTTACAATACTACGGAATATGGTGACGCTCAACGTGCAGTTCTGACGTCATTTCTAGAGCTGCTAGGAGCTTCGGATCTTTTTGGGCACCTCCAGTGGGATGTGATCAACAGGAAAACGTATGATTTCGGCAAAACTTCCATCGGTGAACAATTAACCACGCTACCGCGGACGCGTGGTTACAATACTACGGAATATGGTGACGCTCAACGTGCAGTTCTGACGTCATTTCTAGAGCTGCTAGGAGCTTCGGATCTTTTTGGGCACCTCCAGTGGGATGTGATCAACAGGAAAACGTTATGATTTCGGCAAAACTTCCATCGGTGAACAATTAACCACGCTACCGCGGACGCGTGGTTACAATACTACGGAATATGGTGACGCTCAACGTGCAGTTCTGACGTCATTTCTAGAGCTGCTAGGAGCTTCGGATCTTTTTGGGCACCTCCAGTGGGATGTGATCAACAGAAAAACCTGCTCATTCCGGCAAAATTTTCATTGGTGAACAATTAACCACGCTACCGCGGAGGCGTGGTTACAATACTACAGAATATGGTGACGCTCAACGTGCAGTTCTGACGTCATTTCTAGAGTTGCTAGGAGGTTCGGATCATTTGGGGCACCTCCAGCGGGATGTGATCAACAGGAAAACCTGCCCATCCCGGCAAAACTTCCATCGGTGAACAATTAACCAGGCTACCGGGGACGCTTGGTTACAATAATACGGAATATGGTGACGCTCAACGTGCAGTTCTGACGTCATTTCTAGAGCTGCTAGGAGGTTCGGATCTTTTTCGGCACCTCTGGTGGGATGTGATCAACAGGAAAACCTGCTCATTCCGGCATAACTTCCATCGGTGAACAATTAACCACGCTACCGCGGATGCGTGGTTACAACACTACGGAATATGGTGACGCTCAACGTGCAGTTCTGACGTCATTTCTAGAGCTGCTAGGAGCTTCGGATCTTTTTGGGCACCTCCAGTGGGATGTGATCAACAGGAAAACGTTATGATTTCGGCAAAACTTCCATCGGTGAACAATTAACCACGCTACCGCGGACGCGTGGTTACAATACTGCGGAATATGGTGACGCTCAACGTGCAGTTCTGACTGTCATTTCTAGAGCTGCTAGGAGCTTCGGATCTTTTTGGACACCTCCAGTGGGATGTGATCAACAGGAAAACCGTCATGATTCCGGCAAAACTTCCATCGGTGAACAATTAACCACGCTACAGCGGACGCTTGGTTACAATACTACGGAATATGGTGAGGCTCAACGTGCAGTTCTGACGTCATTTCTAGAGCTGCTAGGAGCTTCGGATCTTTTTGGCACCTCCAGTGGGATGTGATCAACAGGAAAACGTAATTTCCGGCAAAACTTCCATCGGTGAACAATTAACCACGCTACCGCGGACGCGTGGTTACAATACTACGGAATATGTTGACGCTCAACGTGTTGTTCTTATGTCATTTCTAGAGCTGCTAGGAGGTTCGGATCTTTTTGGGCACCTCCAGTGGGATGTTATCAACAGGAAAACCTGCTCATTCCAGCAAAACTTCCATAGGAGAACAATTAACCACGCTAACGCTGATGCGTGGTTACAATACTGCGGAATATGGTGACGCTCAACGTGCAGTTCTGACGTCATTTCTAGAGCTGCTAGAAGGTTCGGATCTTTTTGGACACCTCCAGTGGAATGTGATCAACAGGAAACCAGCTCATTCGAGCAAAATTTCCATCGGTGAATAATAAACCACGCTACCGCGGACGCGTGATACAATACTACGGAATATGGTGACGCTCAACGTGTAGTTCTGACGTCATTTCTAGAGCTGCTAGGAGGTTCGGATGTTTTTGGGCACCTCCAGTGGGATGTGATCAACAGGAAAACCTGCTCATTACGGCAAAACCTCAATAGGTGAACAATTAACCACGCTACCGCGGACTCGTGGTTACAATACTACGGAATATGGTGACGCTCAACGTGCAGTTCTGACGTCATTTCTAGAGCTGCTAGGAGCTTCGGATCTTTTTGGGCACCTCCAGTGGGATGTGATCAACAGGAAAACGTATGATTTCGGCAAAACTTCCATCGGTGAACAATTAACCACGCTACCGCGGACGCGTGGTTACAATACTACGGAATATGGTGACGCTCAACGTGCAGTTCTGACGTCATTTCTAGAGCTGCTAGGAGCTTCGGATCTTTTTGGGCACCTCCAGTGGGATGTGATCAACAGGAAAACGTTATGATTTCGGCAAAACTTCCATCGGTGAACAATTAACCACGCTACCGCGGACGCGTGGTTACAATACTACGGAATATGGTGACGCTCAACGTGCAGTTCTGACGTCATTTCTAGAGCTGCTAGGAGCTTCGGATCTTTTTGGGCACCTCCAGTGGGATGTGATCAACAGGAAAACGTAATGATTTCGGCAAAACTTCCATCGGTGAACAATTAACCGCGCTACCGCGGACGCGTGGTTACAATACTACGGAATATGGTGACGCTCAACGTGCAGTTCTGACGTCATTTCTAGAGCTGCTAGGAGCTTCGGATCTTTTTGGGCACCTCCAGTGGGATGTGATCAACAGGAAAACGTTAATGATTTCGGCAAAACTTCCATCGGTGAACAATTAACCACGCTACCGCGGACGCGTGGTTACAATACTACGGAATATGGTGACGCTCAACGTGCAGTTCTGACGTCATTTCTAGAGCTGCTAGGAGCTTCGGATCTTTTTGGGCACCTCCAGTGGGATGTGATCAACAGGAAAACGTTATGATTTCGGCAAAACTTCCATCGGTGAACAATTAACCGCGCTACCGCGGACGCGTGGTTACAATACTACGGAATATGGTGACGCTCAACGTGCAGTTCTGACGTCATTTCTAGAGCTGCTAGGAGCTTCGGATCTTTTTGGGCACCTCCAGTGGGATGTGATCAACAGGAAAACGTTATGATTTCGGCAAAACTTCCATCGGTGAACAATTAACCACGCTACCGCGGACGCGTGGTTACAATACTACGGAATATGGTGACGCTCAACGTGCAGTTCTGACGTCATTTCTAGAGCTGCTAGGAGCTTCGGATCTTTTTGGGCACCTCCAGTGGGATGTGATCAACAGGAAAACGTAATGATTTCGGCAAAACTTCCATCGGTGAACAATTAACCAGCGCTACCGCGGACGCGTGGTTACAATACTACGGAATATGGTGACGCTCAACGTGCAGTTCTGACGTCATTTCTAGAGCTGCTAGGAGCTTCGGATCTTTTTGGGCACCTCCAGTGGGATGTGATCAACAGGAAAACGTTATGATTTCGGCAAAACTTCCATCGGTGAACAATTAACCACGCTACCGCGGACGCGTGGTTACAATACTACGGAATATGGTGACGCTCAACGTGCAGTTCTGACGTCATTTCTAGAGCTGCTAGGAGCTTCGGATCTTTTTGGGCACCTCCAGTGGGATGTGATCAACAGGAAAACCTGTCATGATTCGGCAAAACTTCCATCGGTGAACAATTAACCACGCTACCAAGGACGCGTGGTTACAATACTACGGAATATGGTGACTCTCAACGTGCAGTTCTGACGTCATTTCTAGAGCTGCTAGAAGCTTCGGATCTTTTTGGGCACCTCCAGTGGAATGTGATCAACAGGAAACCGTATCATTCGAGCAAAACTTTCCATCGGTGAACAATTAACCACGCTACCGCGGACGCGTGGTTACAATACTACGGAATATGGTGACGCTCAACGTGCAGTTCTGACGTCATTTCTAGAGCTGCTAGGAGGCTTCAGATGTTTTTGGGCACCTCCAGTGGGATGTGATCAACAGGAAAACCTGCTAGATTACGGCAAAACCTCCATCGGTGAACAATTAACCACGCTACCGCGGCGTGGTTACAATACTACGGAATATGGTGACGCTCAACGTGCAGTTCTGACGTCATTTCTAGAGCTGCTAGGAGCTTCGGATCTTTTTGGGCACCTCCAGTGGGATGTGATCAACAGGAAAACGTTATGATTTCGGCAAAACTTCCATCGGTGAACAATTAACCGCGCTACCGCGGACGCGTGGTTACAATACTACGGAATATGGTGACGCTCAACGTGCAGTTCTGACGTCATTTCTAGAGCTGCTAGGAGCTTCGGATCTTTTTGGGCACCTCCAGTGGGATGTGATCAACAGGAAAACGTATGATTTCGGCAAAACTTCCATCGGTGAACAATTAACCACGCTACCGCGGACGCGTGGTTACAATACTACGGAATATGGTGACGCTCAACGTGCAGTTCTGACGTCATTTCTAGAGCTGCTAGGAGCTTCGGATCTTTTTGGGCACCTCCAGTGGGATGTGATCAACAGGAAAACGTTATGATTTCGGCAAAACTTCCATCGGTGAACAATTAACCACGCTACCGCGGACGCGTGGTTACAATACTACGGAATATGGTGACGCTCAACGTGCAGTTCTGACGTCATTTCTAGAGCTGCTAGGAGCTTCGGATCTTTTTGGGCACCTCCAGTGGGATGTGATCAACAGGAAAACGTTATGATTTCGGCAAAACTTCCATCGGTGAACAATTAACCACGCTACCGCGGACGCGTGGTTACAATACTACGGAATATGGTGACGCTCAACGTGCAGTTCTGACGTCATTTCTAGAGCTGCTAGGAGCTTCGGATCTTTTTCGGGCACCTCCAGTGGGATGTGATCAACAGGAAAACGTAATGATTTCGGCAAAACTTCCATCGGTGAACAATTAACCACGCTACCGCGGACGCGTGGTTACAATACTACGGAATATGGTGACGCTCAACGTGCAGTTCTGACGTCATTTCTAGAGCTGCTAGGAGCTTCGGATCTTTTTGGGCACCTCCAGTGGGATGTGATCAACAGGAAAACGTAATGATTTCGGCAAAACTTCCATCGGTGAACAATTAACCACGCTACCGCGGACGCGTGGTTACAATACTACGGAATATGGTGACGCTCAACGTGCAGTTCTGACGTCATTTCTAGAGCTGCTAGGAGCTTCGGATCTTTTTGGGCACCTCCAGTGGGATGTGATCAACAGGAAAACGTTATGATTTCGGCAAAACTTCCATCGGTGAACAATTAACCACGCTACCGCGGACGCGTGGTTACAATACTACGGAATATGGTGACGCTCAACGTGCAGTTCTGACGTCATTTCTAGAGCTGCTAGGAGCTTCGGATCTTTTTGGGCACCTCCAGTGGGATGTGATCAACAGGAAAACGTAATGATTTCGGCAAAACTTCCATCGGTGAACAATTAACCACGCTACCGCGGACGCGTGGTTACAATACTACGGAATATGGTGACGCTCAACGTGCAGTTCTGACGTCATTTCTAGAGCTGCTAGGAGCTTCGGATCTTTTTGGGCACCTCCAGTGGGATGTGATCAACAGGAAACGTTATGATTTCGGCAAAACTTCCATAGGTGAACAATAACCACGCTACCGCTGACGCGTGGTTACAATACTGCGGAATATGGTGACGCTCAACGTGCAGTTCTGACGTCATTCTAGAGCTGCTAGGAGTTCGGATCTTTTTGGCACCTCCACTGGATGTGATCAACAGAAAACGTTATGCATTTCCGGCAAACTTTCATCGGTGAACAATTAACCACGCTACCGCGGACGCGTGGTTACAATACTACGGAATATGTTGACGCTCAACGTGCAGTTCTCTGACGTCATTTCTAGAGCTGCTAGGAGCTTCGGATCTTTTTGGGCACCTCCAGTGGGATGTGATAACAGGAAAACGTACTGATTTCGGCAAAACTTCCCTCGGTGAACAATAACCACGCTACCGCGGACGCCTTGGTTACAATACTACGGAATATGGTGACGCTCAACGTGCAGTTCTGACGTCATTTCTAGAGCTGCTAGGAGCTTCGGATCTTTTTTGGGCACCTCCAGTGGGATGTGATCAACAGGAAAACGTTAATGATTTCGGCAAAACTTCCATCGGTGAACAATTAACCACGCTACCGCGGACGCGTGGTTACAATACTACGGAATATGGTGACGCTCAACGTGCAGTTCTGACGTCATTTCTAGAGCTGCTAGGAGCTTCGGATCTTTTTGGGCACCTCCAGTGGGATGTGATCAACAGGAAAACGTAATGATTCCGGCAAAACTTCCATCGGTGAACAATTAACCACGCTACCGCGGACGCGTGGTTACAATACTACGGAATATGGTGACGCTCAACGTGCAGTTCTGACGTCATTTCTAGAGCTGCTAGGAGCTTCGGATCTTTTTGGGCACCTCCAGTGGGATGTGATCAACAGGAAAACGTAATGATTTCGGCAAAACTTCCATCGGTGAACAATTAACCGCGCTACCGCGGACGCGTGGTTACAATACTGCGGAATACGGTGACCCTCAACGTGTTGTTCTGATGTCATTTCTAGAGCTGCTAGGAGGTTTGAATCTTTTTGGACACCTCCAGTGCGATGTGATCAACAGGAAAACCTGTTCATTCCGGCAAAACTTCCATCGGAGAAAAATTTAACCACGCTAACGCGGACGCGTGGTTACAATACTACGAAAAATGTTGCGCTCAATGTGTTGTTCTTATGTCATTTCTAGAGCTGCTAGGAGGTTCGGATCATTTTTGGCACCTCCAGTGGGATGGGATCAATAGAAAAACCTACTAAGTCTGGCAAAATTTTCATTGGTGAACAATTAACCACGCTACCGTGGAGGCGTGGTTACAATACTACAGAATATGGTGACGCTCAACGTGCAGTTCTGACGTCATTTCTAGAGCTGCTAGGAGGTTCGGATCATTTTGGGCACCTCCAGTGGGATGTGATCGACAGGAAAACCTGCCCATCCCGGCAAAACTTCCATCGGTGAACAATTAACCACGCTACCGGGGACGCTGGGTTCAATAATACGTAATAGGTGAGGCACAAAGTGTTGTTTTTATTCATTTCTAAGCTGCTAGGAGGGTTGGGTCTTTTTTGGGCCCCCCAGTGGGGTTTTTCAACAGGAAAAAACCCGCCCTTCCCCGCAAAACTTCCCCTAGGGAAAAAAAACCCCTAACGCTGATGCTGGTTAAAAAACGCGGAATATGGTGCGCCAAAAGTGCAGTTCTGACGTCATTTCTAGAGCTGGTAGGAGGTTGGATCTTTTTTACACCCTACTTTGGGGGGATCAATAGAAAAAAACCGTCATTTCCCCCAAAATTTTTTATTGGTAAACAATTAAAAACACCTACCCCGGGGGCTCGGGGGGCAAAAAACGAAATATGTTGACCCCCAATGCAGTTCTCTGACTCATTTCTAGAGTGAGGGGGTTCGGATCTTTTGGGCACCTCCAGCGGGGTGTGATCAAAGGAAAAACCGGGCCCCCTCCCGGCAAAACTTCCATCGGTGAACAATTAACCACACTACCGGGGACCCTTGGTTACAATTATACGGAATATGGTGACGCTCAACGTGCAGTTCTGACGTCATTTCTAGAGCTGCTAGGAGGTTCGGATCTTTTTGGGCAGCTTCAGTGGGATGTGATTAACAGGAAAACCTGCTCATTCCGGCAAAACTTCCATCGGTGAACAATTAACCACACTACCGCGGACGCGTGGTTACAATACTACGAAACATGTTGCGCTCAACGTGTTGTTCTGATGTCATTTCTAGAGCTGCTAGGAGGTTCGGATCATTTTGGGCACCTCCAGTGGGATGTTATCAACAGGAAAACCTGCTCATTCCGGCAAAACTTCCATAGGAGAAAAATTAGCCACGCTAACGCTGATGCGTGGTTACAATACTGCGGAATATGGTGACGCTCAACGTGCAGTTCTAACGTCATTTCTAGAGCTGCTAGGATGTTCGGATCTTTAATGGCACCTCCAATGGGATGTGATCAACAGGAAAACCTGATGATTTCGGCAAAACTTCCATCGGTGAACAATTAACCACGCTACCGCGGACGCGTGGTTACAATACTACGGAATATGGTGACGCTCAACGTGCAGTTCTGACGTCATTTCTAGAGCTGCTAGGAGCTTCGGATCTTTTTGGGCACCTCCAGTGGGATGTGATCAACAGGAAAACGTATGATTTCGGCAAAACTTCCATCGGTGAACAATTAACCACGCTACCGCGGACGCGTGGTTACAATACTACGGAATATGGTGACGCTCAACGTGCAGTTCTGACGTCATTTCTAGAGCTGCTAGGAGCTTCGGATCTTTTTGGGCACCTCCAGTGGGATGTGATCAACAGGAAAACGTAATGATTTCGGCAAAACTTCCATCGGTGAACAATTAACCGCGCTACCGCGGACGCGTGGTTACAATACTACGGAATATGGTGACGCTCAACGTGCAGTTCTGACGTCATTTCTAGAGCTGCTAGGAGCTTCGGATCTTTTTGGGCACCTCCAGTGGGATGTGATCAACAGGAAAACGTAATGATTTCGGCAAAACTTCCATCGGTGAACAATTAACCGCGCTACCGCGGACGCGTGGTTACAATACTACGGAATATGGTGACGCTCAACGTGCAGTTCTGACGTCATTTCTAGAGCTGCTAGGAGCTTCGGATCTTTTTGGGCACCTCCAGTGGGATGTGATCAACAGGAAAACGTTATGATTTCGGCAAAACTTCCATCGGTGAACAATTAACCACGCTACCGCGGACGCGTGGTTACAATACTACGGAATATGGTGACGCTCAACGTGCAGTTCTGACGTCATTTCTAGAGCTGCTAGGAGCTTCGGATCTTTTTGGGCACCTCCAGTGGGATGTGATCAACAGGAAAACGTTATGATTTCGGCAAAACTTCCATCGGTGAACAATTAACCACGCTACCGCGGACGCGTGGTTACAATACTACGGAATATGGTGACGCTCAACGTGCAGTTCTGACGTCATTTCTAGAGCTGCTAGGAGCTTCGGATCTTTTTGGGCACCTCCAGTGGGATGTGATCAACAGGAAAACGTTAATGATTTCGGCAAAACTTCCATCGGTGAACAATTAACCGCGCTACCGCGGACGCGTGGTTACAATACTACGGAATATGGTGACGCTCAACGTGCAGTTCTGACGTCATTTCTAGAGCTGCTAGGAGCTTCGGATCTTTTTGGGCACCTCCAGTGGGATGTGATCAACAGGAAAACGTTATGATTTCGGCAAAACTTCCATCGGTGAACAATTAACCGCGCTACCGCGGACGCGTGGTTACAATACTACGGAATATGGTGACGCTCAACGTGCAGTTCTGACGTCATTTCTAGAGCTGCTAGGAGCTTCGGATCTTTTTGGGCACCTCCAGTGGGATGTGATCAACAGGAAAACGTTATGATTTCGGCAAAACTTCCATCGGTGAACAATTAACCACGCTACCGCGGACGCGTGGTTACAATACTACGGAATATGGTGACGCTCAACGTGCAGTTCTGACGTCATTTCTAGAGCTGCTAGGAGCTTCGGATCTTTTTGGGCACCTCCAGTGGGATGTGATCAACAGGAAAACGTTATGATTTCGGCAAAACTTCCATCGGTGAACAATTAACCACGCTACCGCGGACGCGTGGTTACAATACTACGGAATATGGTGACGCTCAACGTGCAGTTCTGACGTCATTTCTAGAGCTGCTAGGAGCTTCGGATCTTTTTGGGCACCTCCAGTGGGATGTGATCAACAGGAAAACGTTATGATTTCGGCAAAACTTCCATCGGTGAACAATTAACCACGCTACCGCGGACGCGTGGTTACAATACTACGGAATATGGTGACGCTCAACGTGCAGTTCTGACGTCATTTCTAGAGCTGCTAGGAGCTTCGGATCTTTTTGGGCACCTCCAGTGGGATGTGATCAACAGGAAAACGTTAATGATTTCGGCAAAACTTCCATCGGTGAACAATTAACCACGCTACCGCGGACGCGTGGTTACAATACTACGGAATATGGTGACGCTCAACGTGCAGTTCTGACGTCATTTCTAGAGCTGCTAGGAGCTTCGGATCTTTTTGGGCACCTCCAGTGGGATGTGATCAACAGGAAAACGTAATGATTTCGGCAAAACTTCCATCGGTGAACAATTAACCACGCTACCGCGGACGCGTGGTTACAATACTACGGAATATGGTGACGCTCAACGTGCAGTTCTGACGTCATTTCTAGAGCTGCTAGGAGCTTCGGATCTTTTTGGGCACCTCCAGTGGGATGTGATCAACAGGAAAACGTTATGATTTCGGCAAAACTTCCATCGGTGAACAATTAACCACGCTACCGCGGACGCGTGGTTACAATACTACGGAATATGGTGACGCTCAACGTGCAGTTCTGACGTCATTTCTAGAGCTGCTAGGAGCTTCGGATCTTTTTGGGCACCTCCAGTGGGATGTGATCAACAGGAAAACGTATGATTTCGGCAAAACTTCCATCGGTGAACAATTAACCAGCGCTACCGCGGACGCGTGGTTACAATACTACGGAATATGGTGACGCTCAACGTGCAGTTCTGACGTCATTTCTAGAGCTGCTAGGAGCTTCGGATCTTTTTGGGCACCTCCAGTGGGATGTGATCAACAGGAAAACGTTAATGATTTCGGCAAAACTTCCATCGGTGAACAATTAACCACGCTACCGCGGACGCGTGGTTACAATACTACGGAATATGGTGACGCTCAACGTGCAGTTCTGACGTCATTTCTAGAGCTGCTAGGAGCTTCGGATCTTTTTGGGCACCTCCAGTGGGATGTGATCAACAGGAAAACGTTATGATTTCGGCAAAACTTCCATCGGTGAACAATTAACCGCGCTACCGCGGACGCGTGGTTACAATACTACGGAATATGGTGACGCTCAACGTGCAGTTCTGACGTCATTTCTAGAGCTGCTAGGAGCTTCGGATCTTTTTGGGCACCTCCAGTGGGATGTGATCAACAGGAAAACGTAATGATTTCGGCAAAACTTCCATCGGTGAACAATTAACCGCGCTACCGCGGACGCGTGGTTACAATACTACGGAATATGGTGACGCTCAACGTGCAGTTCTGACGTCATTTCTAGAGCTGCTAGGAGCTTCGGATCTTTTTGGGCACCTCCAGTGGGATGTGATCAACAGGAAAACGTATGATTTCGGCAAAACTTCCATCGGTGAACAATTAACCGCGCTACCGCGGACGCGTGGTTACAATACTACGGAATATGGTGACGCTCAACGTGCAGTTCTGACGTCATTTCTAGAGCTGCTAGGAGCTTCGGATCTTTTTGGGCACCTCCAGTGGGATGTGATCAACAGGAAAACGTATGATTTCGGCAAAACTTCCATCGGTGAACAATTAACCACGCTACCGCGGACGCGTGGTTACAATACTACGGAATATGGTGACGCTCAACGTGCAGTTCTGACGTCATTTCTAGAGCTGCTAGGAGCTTCGGATCTTTTTGGGCACCTCCAGTGGGATGTGATCAACAGGAAAACGTTATGATTTCGGCAAAACTTCCATCGGTGAACAATTAACCACGCTACCGCGGACGCGTGGTTACAATACTACGGAATATGGTGACGCTCAACGTGCAGTTCTGACGTCATTTCTAGAGCTGCTAGGAGCTTCGGATCTTTTTGGGCACCTCCAGTGGGATGTGATCAACAGGAAAACGTTATGATTTCGGCAAAACTTCCATCGGTGAACAATTAACCACGCTACCGCGGACGCGTGGTTACAATACTACGGAATATGGTGACGCTCAACGTGCAGTTCTGACGTCATTTCTAGAGCTGCTAGGAGCTTCGGATCTTTTTGGGCACCTCCAGTGGGATGTGATCAACAGGAAAACGTTATGATTTCGGCAAAACTTCCATCGGTGAACAATTAACCACGCTACCGCGGACGCGTGGTTACAATACTACGGAATATGGTGACGCTCAACGTGCAGTTCTGACGTCATTTCTAGAGCTGCTAGGAGCTTCGGATCTTTTTGGGCACCTCCAGTGGGATGTGATCAACAGGAAAACGTTATGATTTCGGCAAAACTTCCATCGGTGAACAATTAACCGCGCTACCGCGGACGCGTGGTTACAATACTACGGAATATGGTGACGCTCAACGTGCAGTTCTGACGTCATTTCTAGAGCTGCTAGGAGCTTCGGATCTTTTTGGGCACCTCCAGTGGGATGTGATCAACAGGAAAACGTTAATGATTTCGGCAAAACTTCCATCGGTGAACAATTAACCAGCGCTACCGCGGACGCGTGGTTACAATACTACGGAATATGGTGACGCTCAACGTGCAGTTCTGACGTCATTTCTAGAGCTGCTAGGAGCTTCGGATCTTTTTGGCACCTCCAGTGGGATGTGATCAACAGGAAAACGTATGATTTCGGCAAAACTTCCATCGGTGAACAATTAACCGCGCTACCGCGGACGCGTGGTTACAATACTACGGAATATGGTGACGCTCAACGTGCAGTTCTGACGTCATTTCTAGAGCTGCTAGGAGCTTCGGATCTTTTTGGGCACCTCCAGTGGGATGTGATCAACAGGAAAACGTTATGATTTCGGCAAAACTTCCATCGGTGAACAATTAACCACGCTACCGCGGACGCGTGGTTACAATACTACGGAATATGGTGACGCTCAACGTGCAGTTCTGACGTCATTTCTAGAGCTGCTAGGAGCTTCGGATCTTTTTGGGCACCTCCAGTGGGATGTGATCAACAGGAAAACGTAATGATTTCGGCAAAACTTCCATCGGTGAACAATTAACCGCGCTACCGCGGACGCGTGGTTACAATACTACGGAATATGGTGACGCTCAACGTGCAGTTCTGACGTCATTTCTAGAGCTGCTAGGAGCTTCGGATCTTTTTGGGCACCTCCAGTGGGATGTGATCAACAGGAAAACGTTATGATTCCGGCAAAACTTCCATCGGAGAAAAATTTAACCACGCTAACGCGGACGCGTGGTTACAATACTACGAAAAATGTTGCGCTCAATGTGTTGTTCTTATGTCATTTCTAGAGCTGCTAGGAGGTTCGGATCATTTTTGGCACCTCCAGTGGGATGGGATCAATAGAAAAACCTACTAAGTCTGGCAAAATTTTCATTGGTGAACAATTAACCACGCTACCGTGGAGGCGTGGTTACAATACTACAGAATATGGTGACGCTCAACGTGCAGTTCTGACGTCATTTCTAGAGCTGCTAGGAGGTTCGGATCATTTGGGCACCTCCAGTGGGATGTGATCGACAGGAAAACCTGCCCATCCCGGCAAAACTTCCATCGGTGAACAATTAACCACGCTACCGGGGACGCTTGGTTACAATAATACGTAATATGGTGAGGCACAACGTGTTGTTCTTATGTCATTTCTAGAGCTGCTAGGAGGTTCGGATCTTTTTGGGCACCTCAGTGGGATGTGATCAACAGGAAAACGTTATGATTTCGGCAAAACTTCCATCGGTGAACAATTAACCACGCTACCGCGGACGCGTGGTTACAATACTACGGAATATGGTGACGCTCAACGTGCAGTTCTGACGTCATTTCTAGAGCTGCTAGGAGCTTCGGATCTTTTGGGCACCTCCAGTGGGATGTGATCAACAGGAAAACGTAATGATTTCGGCAAAACTTCCATCGGTGAACAATTAACCGCGCTACCGCGGACGCGTGGTTACAATACTACGGAATATGGTGACGCTCAACGTGCAGTTCTGACGTCATTTCTAGAGCTGCTAGGAGCTTCGGATCTTTTTGGGCACCTCCAGTGGGATGTGATCAACAGGAAAACGTTATGATTTCGGCAAAACTTCCATCGGTGAACAATTAACCACGCTACCGCGGACGCGTGGTTACAATACTACGGAATATGGTGACGCTCAACGTGCAGTTCTGACGTCATTTCTAGAGCTGCTAGGAGCTTCGGATCTTTTTGGGCACCTCCAGTGGGATGTGATCAACAGGAAAACGTTATGATTTCGGCAAAACTTCCATCGGTGAACAATTAACCGCGCTACCGCGGACGCGTGGTTACAATACTACGGAATATGGTGACGCTCAACGTGCAGTTCTGACGTCATTTCTAGAGCTGCTAGGAGCTTCGGATCTTTTGGGCACCTCCAGTGGGATGTGATCAACAGGAAAACGTTATGATTTCGGCAAACTTCCATCGGTGAACAATTAACCGCGCTACCGCGGACGCGTGGTTACAATACTACGGAATATGGTGACGCTCAACGTGCAGTTCTGACGTCATTTCTAGAGCTGCTAGGAGCTTCGGATCTTTTTTGGGCACCTCCAGTGGGATGTGATCAACAGGAAAACGTAATGATTTCGGCAAAACTTCCATCGGTGAACAATTAACCACGCTACCGCGGACGCGTGGTTACAATACTACGAATATGGTGACGCTCAACGTGCAGTTCTGACGTCATTTCTAGAGCTGCTAGGAGGTTCGGATCTGTTTAGGCACCTCCAGTGGGATGTGATCAACAGGAAAACCTGCCCATCCCTGCAAAATTTTCATTGGTGAACAATTAACCACGCTACCGCGGAGGCGTGGTTACAATACTACAGAATATGGTGACGCTCAACGTGCAGTTCTGACGTCATTTCTAGAGCTGCTAGGAGGTTTGGATCATTTTGGGCACCTCAAGTGGGATGGGATCAATAGAAAAACCTGCTCAGTCCGGCAAAATGTTCATTGGTGAACAATTAACCACGCTACCGCGGAGGCGTGGTTACAATACTACAGAATATGGTGACGCTCAACGTGCAGTTCTAACGTCATTTCTAGAGCTGCTAGGAGGTTTGAATCTTTTTGGACACCTCCAGTGCGATGTGATCAACAGGAAAACCTGCCCATCCCGGCAAAACTTCCATCGGTGAACAATTAACCACGCTACCGGGGACGCTTGGTTACAATAATACGTAATATGGTGAGGCACAACTCGCAGTTCTGACGTCATTTCTAGAGCTGCTAGGATGTTCTGATCTTTAATGGCACCTCCAATGGGATGTGATCAACAGGAAAACCTGCTCATTCCGGCAAAACTTCCATCGGTGAACAATTAACCACACTACCGCGGACGCGTGGTTACAATACTACGAAACATGTTGCGCTCAACGTGTTGTTCTTATGTCATTTCTAGAGCTGCTAGGAGGTTCGGATCTTTTTGGGCACCTCCAGTGGGATGTTATCAACAGGAAAACCTGCTCATTCCGGCAAAACTTCCATAGGAGAAAAATTAACCACGCTAACGCTGATGCGTGGTTACAATACTGCGGAATATGGTGACGCTCAACGTGCAGTTCTGACGTCATTTCTAGAGCTGCTAGGATGTTCGGATCTTAATGGCACCTCCAATGGGATGTGATCAACAGGAAAACCTGCTCATTCGGCAAAACTTCCATCGGTGAACAATTAACCACACTACCGCGGACGCGTGGTTACAATACTACAGAATATGGTGACGCTCAACGTGCAGTTCTGACGTCATTTCTAGAGCTGCTAGGAGGTTCGGATCATTTTAGGCACCTCCAGTGGGATGTGATCAACAGGAAAACCTGCCCATCCCTGCAAAATTTTCATTGGTGAACAATTAACCACGCTACCGCGGAGGCGTGGTTACAATAATACAAAAATATGGGGACCCCTCAACGGGTCCGTTCCCCCAAACCCCCATTTCCCACCCCCCCGCTAATTTTTTTTTTTTTTCCCCCCCTTCCCCCTCCCAAAATTGGGTTCCCAAAAAAACCCCCCATTCCCCGCCCCCAAAACCCACAAGGAACAATTTCCCACCCCTGGGTACCCCCAAACCAATCCCACCCCTCCCCCCGGTTTTCTATGTTTTCTCCTAATTTAATCCCCTTTTGGGGCCCCCCATTCATTTTTTCCCGGAAACCCCCCCCCATCCCCCCTTCCTTTTTTCCAAATTTCCCCCCTCCCCCACCCTTTTTCCCTTTATACTCCCCCTTTTCCCAAAACACGTTTTTTATTTCTAAACTATTTGGAGGTTTTTGAAACTTTTGGAAAACCCCCAATGGGATGGGATCAACAGGAAAAAACCCGGCCCCCTCCCCGGGAAAACTTCCCTCGGTGAACAATTAAAACCCCCTACCGGGGGGCGCGTGGGTTTCAAACTAGGGAAAGGGGGCCCCCCCAAGTTTGGGTTTTTAGTATTTTTTAGAGCTGCCCAGGAGGGTTGGAAATTTTTTTGGGGGGAAACCCCCAGTGGGATGTTATAAAAAGGGGAAAAAACCCGGGCCCCCCCGGCCCAAAACTTCCATGGGAAAATTAACCCCGGGTAAAAAGGGGGGCTTGGGGGACAATGTACCCTAATATGGTGGAAGGGCCCCCTGCGTTTTGACGTCATTTTTTAGAGGCTGGGTGTTTGAAACTTTAATGGCACCCCCAATGGGAATTTTGTCAACAGGAAAAAAACCCCTCATTTCCCGGCCAAAAATTCCATCGGTGAACAAATTTAAACCCCACTACCGCGGACGCGTTTTGGGTTTCAAACTACGAAAATGGTTTCGTCAAAAGTGGTTTTAGTCCAATTTTTAGAGCTGCTAGGAGGTTTGGTCTTTTTGGGGCCCCCCAAATGGGAGTTTTCAACAGGGAAAAAACCCCCCATTTCCGGGAAAAAAATTTTTTTGGGGTAAACCAAAAAATTAACCCCGCTCCCCCGGGGTGGTTACAATTTTCTCGGGAAATGGGGACGCTAAAAGTGAGTTCGGGGGTTTATTTCAGAAACTGCTAGGAGGGTTTGGTCTTTTGGGGCCCTCCCAATGGGATGGATCCAAAGGGAAAAAAACCTTTATCCGGCCCAAAAATTTTATTGGGTAACAAAACCACCTAAGCGGAGCCTGGGGTTTTCAATACTAAAGAATATGGTGACGGTCAAGGCCGTTTTAAAGTCATTTCTAGAGTGCTAGGAAAGGGTTTGGATTTTTTGGGGGACCTCCCTGGGAGGGGATCAAAAAGGGGAAAAAAAGCCTCCCGGCCAAAATTTTATTGGGTGAAAAAATTAAACCCCGCTACCCCGGGGCTTTGGGTTTCAATTTTACCGGGTATGGTGGGCGCTTTAAGGAAATTCTGATTTTTTTTAGAGCTGCTAGGGGGTTGGATCATTTTTTTGGGGACTTTAAAGGGGGGTGGGATTTAAAGGGAAAAACCCGCTCTTTTTTTAAAATTTTCCTTTTGAACAATTAACCCCGCTACCCGGACGGGTGGTTACAATATTAAAAGGGAAAATGGTGGGGCGCTAACGTGGTTCAAGTTTCTAAGCTGGTAGGAGGTTTGGATCATTTTGGGGAAAATCCGGGGGGGATTTTGATAACAGGAAAAAAAAGGGCCATTTCCCGGGAAAAATTTTTTTTGGTGAACAATTAACCACGGGTACCCCGGGGGGGGTTGGTTTAAAAATAAAAAGGGTATGGGACGCTCAAGTGCAGTTTTTTTGATTTTATTTCTAGAGTTTCTAGGGGGTTGGATTTTTTTGGGCACCCCCAGTGGGGTGTGTATTAACAGGAAAACCCGCTCATTCCCCCCAAAAACTTCCCTTTGGGGAACAATTAACCACGCTAAAACCCCGGGGCGGCCCTGGGTTTCCCAACCCAACGGAAATGGTGACGTAAGGGGTTTTTAGTCCTTTTTAGGGGCTGCTAGGAGGGGTTGTCTTTTGGCAAACCCCCGGTTGGGGGGGGATCAAAGGAAAGGAAAAAATGCTATTCCCGGGAAAAAATTTTTTTTGGTGAAAAATTAACCAAAGCTACCCCGGTGGCCGTTGGGTTTCAATTTTTAGGAAATATGGTGACGTCAAGGGGGAGTTCTGATATTTTAGAGTTGCTAGGAGGTTCGGGGTCTTTTTTTGGGACCTCAATGGGATTTTGATCAAAGGAAAAAACCCGCTCATTTCCGGCCCAAAAAAACCCTGGGAAACCCAAATTTTAAACCCCCTCGCGGAAGCGTTGGGTTTCCCAAAACTTGGGGAAAATTTGGGGACCCTCCCAATCCCGTTCTGACGTCATTTCTTTGAGTTTCTAGATGGGTTGGGGTCCTTTTTTTACACTCCGTTTGGGGGGGATCAAAGGGAAAACCTGCCATTTCCGGGAAAAATTTTTATTCGGTTTTAAAAATTTAACCCCCCCTACCGGGACGCGTTGGGTTTCAATAAAGGAAAAGGTGCGCCTCAACGGGGGTTTATGAGGGGGTTTTAGAGCTGCTGGAGGGTTTGGTCTTTTTTGGGGACTCCAAAGGGGGTGTGATTAAAGGAAAACCCCGCTCATTCCCGGGAAAAAAAACCATCGGGAAAAATTAAACCCCTACCGGGAAAGCGTTGGGTTTCAATAAAAGGAATATGGTGACGCTCAACGTCCCGTTTGACGTCAATTTTTTAGAGCTCTAGAAAGTTTTCTTTTTTAAGGGGACCCCCAAGGGGAAATTTAAACAAAAAGGAAAAACCGTCATTCCGGGAAAACTTCCCTCGGTGAAAAAATTTTAAAAAACCCCTTTCCCGGACGCGGGTTTCAATACTTGAAACAGGGTTTTTTAACGTGTTGTTTAGGGCATTTTAGAGCGGCTAGGAATTTTGGATCTTTTTTGGGGGCCCCCGTGGGATGTGATTAACAGGGAAAAAATGCTATTCGGCCCAAAAATTTTAAACGAAACAATTAAAAACCCCCTACCGGGGAGGTGGTTACAAATCGGAAATATGGTTTCCCCCAAAAGGGTTCTGAAGGCATTTTGAGTGCTAGGAAGTTTGAAAACTTTTGGCACCTAATGGAGGGGGTCAAAGAAAAAATGCTCATTCCGGCAAAATTTTCGGTGAACAATTAACCACCTTTCCGCGGGGGCGTGGTTACAATAATTAAAAATGTTCGCCAAAAAGTTTGGGTTTTTAGCCCTTTCAAAGCTGAGGAGGTTTTGGATTTTTTTTTGGGCCCCCTCCAAATGGATTGGGGATCAACAGGAAAAGGTATTCCCGGGAAATTTAAAAAACGGGAACAATTTAAACCCCCACGGGGGGCGTGGTTAAATAATCGGGGAAATGGTGACGTCAAAGTGGTTCTGATTATTTCTAGAGCTGCAGGAGGTTTTAAACTTTTTTGGGGGCCTCCCGGGGTGGGGGTCAAAGGAAAAACCTGCTCATTCCGGCAAAATTTTTTTTGGTGAACAAATTTAAACCCCCTTTTCCGGGGGCGTTGGGTTACAATACTCGGGAAAATTGGGGACGCTCAACGTCAGTTCTGACGTCATTTCAAAGCTGCTAGGAGGGGTTTGGATCTTTTTTTGGAAACCTTTAAGTGGGGGTGGGATTAAAAGGGAAAAACCGCTATTCCCGGGAAAAAAATTTCCCTCGGTGGGAAAAATTAACCCCGCTACGGGACGCGTGGGTTCAAAATAGGGAAAATGGTGGGCGTTTAAGTCCCGTTTTGACGTTTTCAGAGCTGCTAAAGGGTTTTTATTTTTTGGGGGACCCCCCTGGGATGTGATCAAAAGGAAAACCGCTATTTCCCGGGAAAAAATTCCACGGTGAAAAAATTTTTAAACCCCTAAGGGGGCGCGTTGTGTTACAATAATTGGGAATTTTGGTGGGCCCTCAACCCTTGGGGGTTTTAGTCATTTTTGAGCTGCTAGGTGTTGGAAACTTTTTTTGGCACCTTTAAATGGGATGTGATTAACAGGAAAACCTGCCATCCCCGGGAAAAAAATTTAACGGGAACAATTTAAAAAATTAACGGGGACGGTTTTTTACAATATAAAAGGAATATGGTGCGGCCCAACCTCCCGTTTTGACGTAATTTTTAGGCTGCTTAAAAGTTGGGTCTTTTGGCCCCCTCCAAATGGGATGTGATAACAGGGGAAAACCCGTATTTTTGGGAAAAAATTTCCAAACGGGGGAACAAATTTTAACCCCCCCTACCGGGAAAGCGTGGTTAAAAATAACCCGGGAAAAAAGGGGGCCCTCAAAGTTTGTTTTATGTTTATTTTTAGGGCCCAGGAGGGTTTTTAAATTTTTTTGGGAAACCCCCAGTGCGGGTTTTACAACGGAAAAACCCGGGCCCATTCCCCGGAAAAACTTCCTAGGGAAAAATAACCACGCTTTCCCCGGGGGGCTGGGTTTCAATTTTACGGGGGTTGGTGAGCCAACTGCAGTTGACGCATTTCTAAAGGGTGGGTAGGGTGTTCGGGTCTTTAAGGGGAAACCCCCAATGGGATGTGACAACAGGAAAAAAAATGCTTTCGGAAAAAAAAAATTTGGTAAAAATTTAAACCCCAATAACCCCGGGGCGCGGGTTACAATACTAAGAAAATGGGGGCGCTCAAAAGTTTTTGGGTTTTTAGTATTTTTAGACTGTAGGAGGTTGGGTCTTTTTGGCACCCCAGTGGGATGGATCAACAGGGAAAACCTGCCATTCCCGGGAAAATTTCCCTTGGGAAAAATTTAAACCCCGCTAACCCCGGAGGGGTGGGTTTCAAAACTTCGGGAAAATGGTGACGCTCAACGGAGTTCTGAGTCTTTCTTGAGCTGCTAGGTTCGGATCTTTTGGGCACCTCCCAATGGGAGGGATCAAAGGAAAAACCGCTCATTTCCCGGGAAAAATTTTTTTTGGGGAAAAATTAAAAAACCTACCGCGGAGGCCCTGGTTAAAATACTACAGGGAAAATGGTGTACCCCTCAACGTGCAGTTCTAAAGTCATTTCTAGAGCTGTTTGGGGTTCGGATCATTTTTGGGCACCTCCATGGGAGTGATCAACCGGAAAACTGCCCATCCCGGCCCAAAATTCCCTTGGTGAAAAAATTAACCAAGACGGGGGCTTTGGTTTTCCCAATAATACGGGAAAAGGTGACGTCAACGTTGGGGGGTTCTGATTTTTTTTCTAGAGCTGCTAGGGGGGTTTGGGGTCCTTTTTTGGACCTTTTTGTGGGATGGGGTAAAGGGAAAAATGCCCCATTTTTTTCAAAAATTTTTTGGAACAATTAACCACCCCTACCCGGAGGGGTGGTTTCCCCAAAAAACGGGAAAATGGTGACGCTAACGTGGTTCTTTTTTTTCCTTTCTGAAACTGCTAGGAGGTTCGGATCATTTTTGGGGCCCTCCGGGGGGATGTGATCAACAGGAAAAAACCCGCCCCATCCCCGGCCAAAAAATTCACGGGGGAACAATTAACCACGGGATCGGGCGTGGTTTTACAAAATAAGGAAAATGGTTTAAGTTTTAAGTCGTTTGACATTTCTAGAGCGTAGGGAGGGGTTTGGGTCTTTTGGGCACCCTTAATGGGATGGAAACAGGAAAACCTGCTCATTTTTTGGGAAAAACTTCCTTTTTTGGGAAAAATAAAAAACGCTAACCGGAGGGGTGGTTACAATCCGGATTTTTGGGACGCTAACGTGGTTCTTAGTCCTTTTAGAGGGTGCTGGAGGTTGGGGTCTTTTTTCACCTCGGGGGGGGAAAAACCCGGGAAAAAACCCGCTCATTCGGGAAAATTTTAAAGGGAACAAAAAACCACGCACCGGGGGGAGGGGTGGTTTTCAAACTAAGGGAAAAATGGGGGCGTTTAAAAGGCAGTTCGGACTATTTCAGAGTGTGGAGGGTTGGAAAATTTTTGGGCACCCAAGGGATGTGGAAACAAAGGGGAAAACCCGCTCATTCCCGCCCAAAACTTCCATAGGAGAACAAAAAGAACCCGCTAACGCGGGGGCGTGGTTCATTAAAGGGGTTTTTGGTGCGTCAAAAAGTGCCCGGGTTTTTGACGTCATTTTTTAAAGGGTGCTAGGGGTTTTTGGGTCTTTTTGGGCACCCTTTTTTGGATGGGATTTAATAGAAAAACCTGTCCCTTTCCCGGGAAAAATTTTTTTTGGGAACAATTAAACCCCGTCCGGGACGGGGTTTTACAATATAAGGGAAAATGGGGGACCCCTAAAAAGGGAGTTTGACCTCATTTCAAAGTGCTTTGAGGGCGGATAATTTTGGGCACCTCAAATGGGAGGGATCAACAGGGAAAAACCGCTAAACCCGGCCCAAAAAAAACCCTGGTACTTTTTTTTTTAACCAAAAACCCCGCTCCCCGGGGGCCCTGGTTCCCAAAAATCGGAATATGGGAAAGTTTAAATTTCCGTTTTGACGTTTTCTAGAGCTGCTAGGAGGTTTGGGATTTTTTTGGGGGCCCCGGGATGGGGTCAACGGGGAAACCTGTCATTCCGGGGAAAATTTTTTTTGGTGAACCAAATTAAAAACCCCCTTACCTGGACGCCCTTGTTACAATAATAGGAATATGGTACGCTCAACGTCCCGTTTTGACGTAATTTTTAAAGCGTTAAGGGTTTGGGTCTTTTTTTTCACCCCCAAATGGGGGGTGGGGGGTTAACAGGGAAAAACCGCTATCCGGCCAAAAAATTCCCTCCCGGTTTAACAATTTAAACCCCGCTACCCCGGGGGCTTGGGTTTCAATAATAGGAATATGGTGGGGTTTAAAGTTCCCTTCTGAGTATTTCTAAGCTGTAAAGGGTTGGGATTTTTTTTTGGCCCCCTCCCCGGGTGGATAACAGGAAAAACCGCTATTCCGGGGAAAAAATTTCCCCGGGTGAACAATTAAAACCCCCTTCCGGGGACGGTTGGGGACAAAAAATAGGAATTGGTGACGTAAAAGTCCCCGTTTGACGTATTTTTAGAGCTGCTAGGGGGTTGGAAACTTTTTTGGCACCCCAGGGGTTGATTAAAAAAGGGAAAAAGCTATTCCCCCCAAAAAAAATTTTCCCTGGGGGGAAAAATTTTTTCCAGTACGCGGGCGTTGGGTTTCAAAAAATGGGGAAAATTTGGTGACGCTCCAGTAGTTTTGAGTTTATTTCTAGAGAGTCCCAAAGTTTGGGGGCTTTTTTTGGAAACCCCAAAGGGGGGTGTGATCAACGGAAAAAAAGTTATTCCCGGGAAAAAATTCCATGGGAACAATTAAACCCCGTAACCCGGGGGAGCGTGGGTTTCAAAAATCGGAATATGGTGGGCGCTCAACGTGCAGTTCTGACGTTTTTTTCTAGAGCTGCTAGGGGGTTTGGAAACTTTTTGGACCCCCCCGTTGGGGGGGATAAAGGAAAAAGGGTATTCCCGGGAAAATTTTTTTTGGGAAAAATTTAAAAAAAGCTAACCCCGGAGGTTGGGACAAAAATAGGAAATGGGACGCTCAACTGAGTTTTGAGGGGATTTCTAAGCTGGGTAGGGGGGGGGTTTGGAAACTTTTGGGCCCTCCAATGGGGTGTGATCAAAAAGGAAAACCTGCTCATTCCGGCCCAAAAATTTCCCAAAGGGAACAATTAACCCCCTAAGCGGACGTGTTACAATACCTTTGGGAAAAGGTGACGCTAAAAGGGCCCCTTTGAAAGTCATTTCTAGAGTGCCCAGGGGTTTGGGGTTTTTTTTGGACCCCCTCCGTTGGGGTTGGGTCAAAGGGGAAAAACCGGTCATTCCGGGAAAATTTTATGGGGGGAAAAATTAACCAAAACCTTTCCGCGGGCCCCGGGTTTCCAAAAATAGGAAAATGGTGCGCTCAAGTGGTTTGAGGGGGTTTTTAGACTGCTAGGAGGTTGGAAACTTTTTTGGGGACCCCCAAGGGGTGGGATTAACAGGAAAACCGCTCATTCCCCGGGAAAACTTCATCGGTGAACAATAACCACCCACCGGGGACGGTGTTCAATATAGGAAGTGGTGACGCCAAAGTCAAATTCTGACGGCATTTCTAGAACGGGTAGAAAAGTTTGGGGCTTTTTTGGGGACCCCCAATGGGATTTGTTAAAAGGAAAAACCCGGCCCCATTTCCGGGAAAAACTTTTAAACGGGAACAATTAACCAAAACTTTCCGGGGGACGGTGGTTTACAAAAACTCAAAAACATGGGGGCCCCTAACGTGTTGGTTTTTAGTCATTTTAGAGCTGCCAGGAGAGGTTTTTTGGGGCACCTCCAGGGGATTTTGGGAAACCCGGAAAACCTGCTCTTCCCCGGGAAAAAAATTCCATCGGGAACAATTTAACCCCGATACCGGGGAAGCGTGGTTACAATTTTTCGGAATTTGGTGGGCGCTCCCAAAGTGGTTTTGGGGGTCATTTTTGAACTGCTAGGAAGGGTTTGAAAACTTTCGGCAACCCCCAAAGGGGTGGGATAAAGGGGGAAAAATGTCCTTCCCGGGAAAAATTTTTTTTGGTTTAACAATTTAACCCCCACCGCGGGGGGCGTGGTTAAAAATACTAAGAAAATTGGGGAGAAAAAGTGGTTCTTGGCATTTTAAAGTGTAGGAGGTTCGGACTTTTTGGGGGCCCCCAAATTGGGGGGGGATCAAAGGGGGAAAAAACCTTTCTCATTTCCCCCAAAATTTTTTTGGGAAAAAATTAACCAAAGTACCGCGGCGTGGTTTCAATACTCGGAATATGGTGAAAGCTCAACGGTTGTTTGAGTTTATTTCAGAGTTGGGGAGGAAAGGGTTTTTAAACTTTTTGGCACCCCAAAGGGGGGGATAAAAAAAACCCGCTCATTTCCCATTTTTCCCTGGGAAAAAATTTTTTCCCCGCTACCCCGGAAGGAGCCCTGGTACAAACTACGGGAAAATGGGACGTTAAGTGCAGTTTGACGTTTTAAGAGCTGGAGGCGGATCTTTTTGGGGACCTAAAGGGGGTGGGACAAAAGGAAAAACCTGTTTATCGGCCAAAAAAAACCCCTTGGTGAAAAATTAAAACCCCCTAGCGGACGCTTGGGGACAAACTTGGAATATGGGGGACGCCAAACGTTTGGGTTTGAGTCCCTTTCTAGAGCTGCTAGGGGGTTCGGATTTTTTGGGGCCCCCCCCCGGGAGTGATTAAAAGGGAAAAACCCGTTTATTCCCCGGCCAAAAAATTCCATCGGTAACAAATTAAACCCGTACCGCGGAGCTTGGGTTTCAAAAAGGAAAAATGGTGAAAGTTTAAAGTCCCGTTCTGACGTATTTAAAAAGCTGCTAAAGGTTGGATCTTTTTGGAAACCCCCAAGGGGAAAGTGACAACAGGAAAAACCCCCTATTTCCCGGGAAAAAATTCCATCGGGGAACAATTAAAAAAATTTTCCGGGGACGCGTTGGGACAAATTGGGGAAAATGGGGAAAGCTCAAAAGTCCCGTTTGACGTCATTTCTAGAGCTGCTAGGGGTTCGGATTTTTTTTGGCACCTTCCCTGGGAGTGATTTTTAAAAGGGGAAAAAAAGCTTCCCCGGGAAAACTTCCACGGGAAAAAATTAACCCGTAAGAGGAAGCTTGGGTTACAAAACTTGGGGAATTTTTTTTTTTTGACGCCAACGTTGGGTTTGAATTTAAATTTTTGAGGGGCTAAAGGGTTTGGGGAAATTTTTGGACCCTCCAGTGGGGTGGGATCAAAGGAAAAAAACCGCTATTCCGGGAAAAATTTTTTTGGTGAACATTTAAACCCCGCTACCGGGGGAAGGGGTGGTTAAATAATACGGGAAAAGGGGACGCTCAACGTGCAGTTTGGGCGGGCATTTTTAGAGCTGCTAGGGGTTCGGTTTTTGGGAAACCCCCTTTAATGGGATGGGATCAACAGGGAAAACCGCTATTCCGGGAAAAATTTCCCTCCCCCGGGGAAAAATTAACCCCGTACCGGGGAGCGTGGGTACATTACGGGAAAATGGTGACGTTAAACGTGGTTCTGAGGGAAATTTTTGAGTTTCAGGGGGTTTTGGAAACTTTTTGGGCACCTCAGTGGGTGGGGATTAAAAGGAAAAAAAAAACCCGCCCCATTCCCGGAAAATTTTTTTTGGTGAACAATTAACCCTTCCGGGGGAGGCCCTTGGGTTTCAATAAAGGGAAAATGGGTGACGGGAACGGGTTTCCCGTTCCCGACGTCATTTCTTTGAGCGGCTAAAGGTGGGGGCTTTTTGGGGGAAACCCCCAATGGGATGGATCAACCCGGAAAAACCCGCTGATTTCCCGGGAAAACTTCCATCGGGAACAATTAAACCACCTTTCCGGGGGGCGCCCTGGTTACAATAATCGGAATAGGGGACGTTTAACGTGCAGGGTTGACGTCATTTTGAGCTGCTAGGGGTTTGTTTGGCACCTCCAAATGGGATGTGATTTTTCAGGAAAACCTGCCATTCCCCCAAAACTTTCCTGGGAACAATTAACCCGCTAAAGGGGGAGCGTTGGGTTTAAAAAATTGGGGAAAATGGGGGGACGTTTAACGTAGTTTGAGTCATTTTTTAAAATGGGTAAAGGGTTTGGAAACTTTTTTTTTAACCCCCAGTGGGAAAGGGGATAACAGGAAAAACCGGATTCCCCCCCAAAACTTCCATGGGAACAATTAAAACCCCGCTAAAGGGGAGCGTGGGTTTAAAAAAATCGGAATATGGTGGGCCCAAAAGTGCCCCGTTCTGACGTATTTCTAGGCGCTAGGAGGTTTGGAAACTTTTGGACACCTCGGGGGATTGGAAAAAGGAAACCCGCCATCCCCAAAATTCCAGGTGAACTTGGGAAACCGGGGGGGGTTGGTTTAAAAAAAAGGTTTGGGGGCCCCCTGAGTTTTTTTTATTTTTTTTTGGGGTAGGATTGGACTTTTTGGGAGCTTTAGTGGGATTTTTAAAAACTCTTTTTGTTTCCTTTGGGAACAAAAAAACCCGCTACCGGACGGGGTTCAAATTGGAAATTACCCTAACGGGGTTTTTTTTTAATGTAGGGGTTTTTTCATTTTTGGGATCCGGTGGGGTTAACCCAAGGAAAATGTTTCCCGGGAAAATTTTCTTTAAAAACCCCCCCGGGGCTTTTTCCTCAAATTGGTACCTAACCATTCCTCTTTTAATCAGGGGGTTTGGGGTTTTCCCCCTTTGGGGGTTCAACGGAAAAATGATTAAAACTTTCCCTGGGAAATTAAACCCGAACCTCTGTTTCCCCTCGGGAATTTCGGGCCCTCAAACCCCCCAATTTTTAAAATTGGGGGGTTGTTTTTTTTGACCCCCTTTTTGGGGGTCGAAGTCCTCTTTTTCCGGAAAATTTTATTTAACAAAAACCCCCCCGGGACCTTTTTTTAAAAATAGGTAGGGACCCCCGGGGGGTTTTTTTGGGGTTTTGACGCGGGGGCGGTCTTTTTTCCTAAGGGATTTTTTGGGGAATCCTTCCGGAAAAAACCCCGGGGGAAATTCCTTTTGGGGGTTTTAAAATAAAAAACGGTTTCCTTAGAAAGTGCTAGTGTTGGGTTTTTTTTTAGGGGGTAAAGGGGTTTTTTCCCCCGGGGTTTCCGAAAAATTTTATCGGGAAAAAAAAATTAAACCCCAACCGGGGGTTTCAATACTTGGGGGTGGCCCCAACGGTTTTTTCTGAGCATTTTAGACTGCAATTTTTATTTTTTTCACCTCCTTTGGATGGATTAAAGGGGAAAAACCCCCCATTCCCGGAAAAATTTTTTGGGAACAAAAACCCCTACCGGGGGGGTTAATAAACAAAAATGGACGCCAAGGGTTCGGAAAATTTAAAATGCTAATTTGATTTTTGGCCCTCAATGGATTATCAAAGAAAAAAAGCTTTTTCCGGCAAAATTCCCTGGTGAACAAATTTAAACCCCTCCGCGGGCGCTTTGGGTTTCAATACGGAAATTTTGCGCTTTTTTTTTATGTCATTTCAGAGCTGCTGGAGTTCGGATTTTTTGGGCACCTCCGTGGATGTGAAACAGGAAAATGCCTTTTCCCCAAAAAAAGGAACAATTTAAACCCCGAAAGCGATGCGTGGTTCAAAATGGAAATTGACGTCAATTTTTTTCTGATGTTTTCTAAATTTCCCGGGGGTATTTTTTGGGCACCCCGGAGGGATGGAAAAACCCTTTTTGGAAAATTTTTTTCCCCCTTTTCACCCGGGGGGGTGGGACTACTCAGTTTGACCTTTTTTGGCCTAGATTTCAAAAAGGGGGGGGGGATATTTTGGAACCTCGGGGGGGGGATCGAAAACCACTATTCCGCAAAAAACCCCCTTAAAAATAAAGAAAAGGGACGCGTGGTTACAATAATACGGAATATGGTGACGTTCAACGTGCAGTTCTGACGTGATTTCTAGAGCTGCTAGGAGGTTCGGATCTTTTTGGGCACCTCCAATGGGATGTGATCAACAGGAAACCTGCTCATTCCGGCAAAACTTCCATCGGTGAACAATTAACCATTCTACTGCGGACGCGTTGTGACAATACTATGGAATATGGTGACGCTCAACGTCCAGTTCTGACGTCATTTCTAGAGCTGCTATGATGTTCGGATCTTTTTTGGCACCTCCAGTGGGATGTGATTAACAGGAAAACCTGCTCATCCCGGCAAAACTTCCATCGGTGAACAATTAACCATGCTACTGCGGACGCGTTGGTTACAATACTACGGAATATGGTGACGCTCAACGTGCAGTTCTGACGTCATTTCTAGAGCTGCTAGGAGCTTCGGATCTTTTTGGGCACCTCCAGTGGGATGTGATCAACAGGAAAACGTTATGATTTCGGCAAAACTTCCATCGGTGAACAATTAACCGCGCTACCGCGGACGCGTGGTTACAATACTACGGAATATGGTGACGCTCAACGTGCAGTTCTGACGTCATTTCTAGAGCTGCTAGGAGCTTCGGATCTTTTTGGGCACCTCCAGTGGGATGTGATCAACAGGAAAACGTTATGATTTCGGCAAAACTTCCATCGGTGAACAATTAACCGCGCTACCGCGGACGCGTGGTTACAATACTACGGAATATGGTGACGCTCAACGTGCAGTTCTGACGTCATTTCTAGAGCTGCTAGGAGCTTCGGATCTTTTTGGGCACCTCCAGTGGGATGTGATCAACAGGAAAACGTTATGATTTCGGCAAAACTTCCATCGGTGAACAATTAACCACGCTACCGCGGACGCGTGGTTACAATACTACGGAATATGGTGACGCTCAACGTGCAGTTCTGACGTCATTTCTAGAGCTGCTAGGAGCTTCGGATCTTTTTGGGCACCTCCAGTGGGATGTGATCAACAGGAAACGTTATGATTTCGGCAAAACTTCCATCGGTGAACAATTAACCGCGCTACCGCGGACGCGTGGTTACAATACTACGGAATATGGTGACGCTCAACGTGCAGTTCTGACGTCATTTCTAGAGCTGCTAGGAGCTTCGGATCTTTTTGGGCACCTCCAGTGGGATGTGATCAACAGGAAAACGTTATGATTTCGGCAAAACTTCCATCGGTGAACAATTAACCGCGCTACCGCGGACGCGTGGTTACAATACTACGGAATATGGTGACGCTCAACGTGCAGTTCTGACGTCATTTCTAGAGCTGCTAGGAGCTTCGGATCTTTTTGGGCACCTCCAGTGGGATGTGATCAACAGGAAAACGTTATGATTTCGGCAAAACTTCCATCGGTGAACAATTAACCGCGCTACCGCGGACGCGTGGTTACAATACTACGGAATATGGTGACGCTCAACGTGCAGTTCTGACGTCATTTCTAGAGCTGCTAGGAGCTTCGGATCTTTTTGGGCACCTCCAGTGGGATGTGATCAACAGGAAAACGTTATGATTTCGGCAAAACTTCCATCGGTGAACAATTAACCGCGCTACCGCGGACGCGTGGTTACAATACTACGGAATATGGTGACGCTCAACGTGCAGTTCTGACGTCATTTCTAGAGCTGCTAGGAGCTTCGGATCTTTTTGGGCACCTCCAGTGGGATGTGATCAACAGGAAAACGTTATGATTTCGGCAAAACTTCCATCGGTGAACAATTAACCACGCTACCGCGGACGCGTGGTTACAATACTACGGAATATGGTGACGCTCAACGTGCAGTTCTGACGTCATTTCTAGAGCTGCTAGGAGCTTCGGATCTTTTTGGGCACCTCCAGTGGGATGTGATCAACAGGAAAACGTTATGATTTCGGCAAAACTTCCATCGGTGAACAATTAACCGCGCTACCGCGGACGCGTGGTTACAATACTACGGAATATGGTGACGCTCAACGTGCAGTTCTGACGTCATTTCTAGAGCTGCTAGGAGCTTCGGATCTTTTTGGGCACCTCCAGTGGGATGTGATCAACAGGAAAACGTAATGATTTCGGCAAAACTTCCATCGGTGAACAATTAACCGCGCTACCGCGGACGCGTGGTTACAATACTACGGAATATGGTGACGCTCAACGTGCAGTTCTGACGTCATTTCTAGAGCTGCTAGGAGCTTCGGATCTTTTTGGGCACCTCCAGTGGGATGTGATCAACAGGAAAACGTTATGATTTCGGCAAAACTTCCATCGGTGAACAATTAACCGCGCTACCGCGGACGCGTGGTTACAATACTACGGAATATGGTGACGCTCAACGTGCAGTTCTGACGTCATTTCTAGAGCTGCTAGGAGCTTCGGATCTTTTTGGGCACCTCCAGTGGGATGTGATCAACAGGAAAACGTTATGATTTCGGCAAAACTTCCATCGGTGAACAATTAACCACGCTACCGCGGACGCGTGGTTACAATACTACGGAATATGGTGACGCTCAACGTGCAGTTCTGACGTCATTTCTAGAGCTGCTAGGAGCTTCGGATCTTTTTGGGCACCTCCAGTGGGATGTGATCAACAGGAAAACGTTATGATTTCGGCAAAACTTCCATCGGTGAACAATTAACCGCGCTACCGCGGACGCGTGGTTACAATACTACGGAATATGGTGACGCTCAACGTGCAGTTCTGACGTCATTTCTAGAGCTGCTAGGAGCTTCGGATCTTTTTGGGCACCTCCAGTGGGATGTGATCAACAGGAAAACGTTATGATTTCGGCAAAACTTCCATCGGTGAACAATTAACCGCGCTACCGCGGACGCGTGGTTACAATACTACGGAATATGGTGACGCTCAACGTGCAGTTCTGACGTCATTTCTAGAGCTGCTAGGAGCTTCGGATCTTTTTGGGCACCTCCAGTGGGATGTGATCAACAGGAAAACGTTATGATTTCGGCAAAACTTCCATCGGTGAACAATTAACCACGCTACCGCGGACGCGTGGTTACAATACTACGGAATATGGTGACGCTCAACGTGCAGTTCTGACGTCATTTCTAGAGCTGCTAGGAGCTTCGGATCTTTTTGGGCACCTCCAGTGGGATGTGATCAACAGGAAAACGTTATGATTTCGGCAAAACTTCCATCGGTGAACAATTAACCGCGCTACCGCGGACGCGTGGTTACAATACTACGGAATATGGTGACGCTCAACGTGCAGTTCTGACGTCATTTCTAGAGCTGCTAGGAGCTTCGGATCTTTTTGGGCACCTCCAGTGGGATGTGATCAACAGGAAAACGTTATGATTTCGGCAAAACTTCCATCGGTGAACAATTAACCGCGCTACCGCGGACGCGTGGTTACAATACTACGGAATATGGTGACGCTCAACGTGCAGTTCTGACGTCATTTCTAGAGCTGCTAGGAGCTTCGGATCTTTTTGGGCACCTCCAGTGGGATGTGATCAACAGGAAAACGTTATGATTTCGGCAAAACTTCCATCGGTGAACAATTAACCACGCTACCGCGGACGCGTGGTTACAATACTACGGAATATGGTGACGCTCAACGTGCAGTTCTGACGTCATTTCTAGAGCTGCTAGGAGCTTCGGATCTTTTTGGGCACCTCCAGTGGGATGTGATCAACAGGAAAACGTTATGATTTCGGCAAAACTTCCATCGGTGAACAATTAACCGCGCTACCGCGGACGCGTGGTTACAATACTACGGAATATGGTGACGCTCAACGTGCAGTTCTGACGTCATTTCTAGAGCTGCTAGGAGCTTCGGATCTTTTTGGGCACCTCCAGTGGGATGTGATCAACAGGAAAACGTTATGATTTCGGCAAAACTTCCATCGGTGAACAATTAACCGCGCTACCGCGGACGCGTGGTTACAATACTACGGAATATGGTGACGCTCAACGTGCAGTTCTGACGTCATTTCTAGAGCTGCTAGGAGCTTCGGATCTTTTTGGGCACCTCCAGTGGGATGTGATCAACAGGAAAACGTTATGATTTCGGCAAAACTTCCATCGGTGAACAATTAACCACGCTACCGCGGACGCGTGGTTACAATACTACGGAATATGGTGACGCTCAACGTGCAGTTCTGACGTCATTTCTAGAGCTGCTAGGAGCTTCGGATCTTTTTGGGCACCTCCAGTGGGATGTGATCAACAGGAAAACGTTATGATTTCGGCAAAACTTCCATCGGTGAACAATTAACCGCGCTACCGCGGACGCGTGGTTACAATACTACGGAATATGGTGACGCTCAACGTGCAGTTCTGACGTCATTTCTAGAGCTGCTAGGAGCTTCGGATCTTTTTGGGCACCTCCAGTGGGATGTGATCAACAGGAAAACGTTATGATTTCGGCAAAACTTCCATCGGTGAACAATTAACCGCGCTACCGCGGACGCGTGGTTACAATACTACGGAATATGGTGACGCTCAACGTGCAGTTCTGACGTCATTTCTAGAGCTGCTAGGAGCTTCGGATCTTTTTGGGCACCTCCAGTGGGATGTGATCAACAGGAAAACGTTATGATTTCGGCAAAACTTCCATCGGTGAACAATTAACCACGCTACCGCGGACGCGTGGTTACAATACTACGGAATATGGTGACGCTCAACGTGCAGTTCTGACGTCATTTCTAGAGCTGCTAGGAGCTTCGGATCTTTTTGGGCACCTCCAGTGGGATGTGATCAACAGGAAAACGTTATGATTTCGGCAAAACTTCCATCGGTGAACAATTAACCGCGCTACCGCGGACGCGTGGTTACAATACTACGGAATATGGTGACGCTCAACGTGCAGTTCTGACGTCATTTCTAGAGCTGCTAGGAGCTTCGGATCTTTTTGGGCACCTCCAGTGGGATGTGATCAACAGGAAAACGTATGATTTCTGCAAAACTTCCATCGGTGAACAATTAACCAGCGCTACCGCGGACGCGTGGTTACAATACTACGGAATATGGTGACGCTCAACGTGCAGTTCTGACGTCATTTCTAGAGCTGCTAGGAGCTTCGGATCTTTTTGGGCACCTCCAGTGGGATGTGATCAACAGGAAAACGTATGATTTCGGCAAAACTTCCATCGGTGAACAATTAACCGCGCTACCGCGGACGCGTGGTTACAATACTACGGAATATGGTGACGCTCAACGTGCAGTTCTGACGTCATTTCTAGAGCTGCTAGGAGCTTCGGATCTTTTTGGGCACCTCCAGTGGGATGTGATCAACAGGAAAACGTTATGATTTCGGCAAAACTTCCATCGGTGAACAATTAACCACGCTACCGCGGACGCGTGGTTACAATACTACGGAATATGGTGACGCTCAACGTGCAGTTCTGACGTCATTTCTAGAGCTGCTAGGAGCTTCGGATCTTTTTGGGCACCTCCAGTGGGATGTGATCAACAGGAAAACGTTATGATTTCGGCAAAACTTCCATCGGTGAACAATTAACCGCGCTACCGCGGACGCGTGGTTACAATACTACGGAATATGGTGACGCTCAACGTGCAGTTCTGACGTCATTTCTAGAGCTGCTAGGAGCTTCGGATCTTTTTGGGCACCTCCAGTGGGATGTGATCAACAGGAAAACGTTATGATTTCGGCAAAACTTCCATCGGTGAACAATTAACCGCGCTACCGCGGACGCGTGGTTACAATACTACGGAATATGGTGACGCTCAACGTGCAGTTCTGACGTCATTTCTAGAGCTGCTAGGAGCTTCGGATCTTTTTGGGCACCTCCAGTGGGATGTGATCAACAGGAAAACGTTATGATTTCGGCAAAACTTCCATCGGTGAACAATTAACCGCGCTACCGCGGACGCGTGGTTACAATACTACGGAATATGGTGACGCTCAACGTGCAGTTCTGACGTCATTTCTAGAGCTGCTAGGAGCTTCGGATCTTTTTGGGCACCTCCAGTGGGATGTGATCAACAGGAAAACGTTATGATTTCGGCAAAACTTCCATCGGTGAACAATTAACCGCGCTACCGCGGACGCGTGGTTACAATACTACGGAATATGGTGACGCTCAACGTGCAGTTCTGACGTCATTTCTAGAGCTGCTAGGAGCTTCGGATCTTTTTGGGCACCTCCAGTGGGATGTGATCAACAGGAAAACGTTATGATTTCGGCAAAACTTCCATCGGTGAACAATTAACCGCGCTACCGCGGACGCGTGGTTACAATACTACGGAATATGGTGACGCTCAACGTGCAGTTCTGACGTCATTTCTAGAGCTGCTAGGAGCTTCGGATCTTTTTGGGCACCTCCAGTGGGATGTGATCAACAGGAAAACGTTATGATTTCGGCAAAACTTCCATCGGTGAACAATTAACCGCGCTACCGCGGACGCGTGGTTACAATACTACGGAATATGGTGACGCTCAACGTGCAGTTCTGACGTCATTTCTAGAGCTGCTAGGAGCTTCGGATCTTTTTGGGCACCTCCAGTGGGATGTGATCAACAGGAAAACGTTATGATTTCGGCAAAACTTCCATCGGTGAACAATTAACCACGCTACCGCGGACGCGTGGTTACAATACTACGGAATATGGTGACGCTCAACGTGCAGTTCTGACGTCATTTCTAGAGCTGCTAGGAGCTTCGGATCTTTTTGGGCACCTCCAGTGGGATGTGATCAACAGGAAAACGTTATGATTTCGGCAAAACTTCCATCGGTGAACAATTAACCACGCTACCGCGGACGCGTGGTTACAATACTACGGAATATGGTGACGCTCAACGTGCAGTTCTGACGTCATTTCTAGAGCTGCTAGGAGCTTCGGATCTTTTTGGGCACCTCCAGTGGGATGTGATCAACAGGAAAACGTTATGATTTCGGCAAAACTTCCATCGGTGAACAATTAACCGCGCTACCGCGGACGCGTGGTTACAATACTACGGAATATGGTGACGCTCAACGTGCAGTTCTGACGTCATTTCTAGAGCTGCTAGGAGCTTCGGATCTTTTTGGGCACCTCCAGTGGGATGTGATCAACAGGAAAACGTAATGATTTCGGCAAAACTTCCATCGGTGAACAATTAACCGCGCTACCGCGGACGCGTGGTTACAATACTACGGAATATGGTGACGCTCAACGTGCAGTTCTGACGTCATTTCTAGAGCTGCTAGGAGCTTCGGATCTTTTTGGGCACCTCCAGTGGGATGTGATCAACAGGAAAACGTTATGATTTCGGCAAAACTTCCATCGGTGAACAATTAACCGCGCTACCGCGGACGCGTGGTTACAATACTACGGAATATGGTGACGCTCAACGTGCAGTTCTGACGTCATTTCTAGAGCTGCTAGGAGCTTCGGATCTTTTTGGGCACCTCCAGTGGGATGTGATCAACAGGAAAACGTTATGATTTCGGCAAAACTTCCATCGGTGAACAATTAACCACGCTACCGCGGACGCGTGGTTACAATACTACGGAATATGGTGACGCTCAACGTGCAGTTCTGACGTCATTTCTAGAGCTGCTAGGAGCTTCGGATCTTTTTGGGCACCTCCAGTGGGATGTGATCAACAGGAAAACGTAATGATTTCGGCAAAACTTCCATCGGTGAACAATTAACCGCGCTACCGCGGACGCGTGGTTACAATACTACGGAATATGGTGACGCTCAACGTGCAGTTCTGACGTCATTTCTAGAGCTGCTAGGAGCTTCGGATCTTTTTGGGCACCTCCAGTGGGATGTGATCAACAGGAAAACGTTATGATTTCGGCAAAACTTCCATCGGTGAACAATTAACCGCGCTACCGCGGACGCGTGGTTACAATACTACGGAATATGGTGACGCTCAACGTGCAGTTCTGACGTCATTTCTAGAGCTGCTAGGAGCTTCGGATCTTTTTGGGCACCTCCAGTGGGATGTGATCAACAGGAAAACGTTAATGATTTCGGCAAAACTTCCATCGGTGAACAATTAACCGCGCTACCGCGGACGCGTGGTTACAATACTACGGAATATGGTGACGCTCAACGTGCAGTTCTGACGTCATTTCTAGAGCTGCTAGGAGCTTCGGATCTTTTTGGGCACCTCCAGTGGGATGTGATCAACAGGAAAACGTAATGATTTCGGCAAAACTTCCATCGGTGAACAATTAACCGCGCTACCGCGGACGCGTGGTTACAATACTACGGAATATGGTGACGCTCAACGTGCAGTTCTGACGTCATTTCTAGAGCTGCTAGGAGCTTCGGATCTTTTTGGGCACCTCCAGTGGGATGTGATCAACAGGAAAACGTTATGATTTCGGCAAAACTTCCATCGGTGAACAATTAACCACGCTACCGCGGACGCGTGGTTACAATACTACGGAATATGGTGACGCTCAACGTGCAGTTCTGACGTCATTTCTAGAGCTGCTAGGAGCTTCGGATCTTTTTGGGCACCTCCAGTGGGATGTGATCAACAGGAAAACGTTATGATTTCGGCAAAACTTCCATCGGTGAACAATTAACCACGCTACCGCGGACGCGTGGTTACAATACTACGGAATATGGTGACGCTCAACGTGCAGTTCTGACGTCATTTCTAGAGCTGCTAGGAGCTTCGGATCTTTTTGGGCACCTCCAGTGGGATGTGATCAACAGGAAAACGTTATGATTTCGGCAAAACTTCCATCGGTGAACAATTAACCACGCTACCGCGGACGCGTGGTTACAATACTACGGAATATGGTGACGCTCAACGTGCAGTTCTGACGTCATTTCTAGAGCTGCTAGGAGCTTCGGATCTTTTTGGGCACCTCCAGTGGGATGTGATCAACAGGAAAACGTTATGATTTCGGCAAAACTTCCATCGGTGAACAATTAACCAGCGCTACCGCGGACGCGTGGTTACAATACTACGGAATATGGTGACGCTCAACGTGCAGTTCTGACGTCATTTCTAGAGCTGCTAGGAGCTTCGGATCTTTTTGGGCACCTCCAGTGGGATGTGATCAACAGGAAAACGTATGATTTCGGCAAAACTTCCATCGGTGAACAATTAACCGCGCTACCGCGGACGCGTGGTTACAATACTACGGAATATGGTGACGCTCAACGTGCAGTTCTGACGTCATTTCTAGAGCTGCTAGGAGCTTCGGATCTTTTTGGGCACCTCCAGTGGGATGTGATCAACAGGAAAACGTTATGATTTCGGCAAAACTTCCATCGGTGAACAATTAACCGCGCTACCGCGGACGCGTGGTTACAATACTACGGAATATGGTGACGCTCAACGTGCAGTTCTGACGTCATTTCTAGAGCTGCTAGGAGCTTCGGATCTTTTTGGGCACCTCCAGTGGGATGTGATCAACAGGAAAACGTATGATTTCGGCAAAACTTCCATCGGTGAACAATTAACCGCGCTACCGCGGACGCGTGGTTACAATACTACGGAATATGGTGACGCTCAACGTGCAGTTCTGACGTCATTTCTAGAGCTGCTAGGAGCTTCGGATCTTTTTGGGCACCTCCAGTGGGATGTGATCAACAGGAAAACGTTATGATTTCGGCAAAACTTCCATCGGTGAACAATTAACCACGCTACCGCGGACGCGTGGTTACAATACTACGGAATATGGTGACGCTCAACGTGCAGTTCTGACGTCATTTCTAGAGCTGCTAGGAGCTTCGGATCTTTTTGGGCACCTCCAGTGGGATGTGATCAACAGGAAAACGTTATGATTTCGGCAAAACTTCCATCGGTGAACAATTAACCGCGCTACCGCGGACGCGTGGTTACAATACTACGGAATATGGTGACGCTCAACGTGCAGTTCTGACGTCATTTCTAGAGCTGCTAGGAGCTTCGGATCTTTTTGGGCACCTCCAGTGGGATGTGATCAACAGGAAAACGTAATGATTTCGGCAAAACTTCCATCGGTGAACAATTAACCGCGCTACCGCGGACGCGTGGTTACAATACTACGGAATATGGTGACGCTCAACGTGCAGTTCTGACGTCATTTCTAGAGCTGCTAGGAGCTTCGGATCTTTTTGGGCACCTCCAGTGGGATGTGATCAACAGGAAAACGTTATGATTTCGGCAAAACTTCCATCGGTGAACAATTAACCGCGCTACCGCGGACGCGTGGTTACAATACTACGGAATATGGTGACGCTCAACGTGCAGTTCTGACGTCATTTCTAGAGCTGCTAGGAGCTTCGGATCTTTTTGGGCACCTCCAGTGGGATGTGATCAACAGGAAAACGTTATGATTTCGGCAAAACTTCCATCGGTGAACAATTAACCACGCTACCGCGGACGCGTGGTTACAATACTACGGAATATGGTGACGCTCAACGTGCAGTTCTGACGTCATTTCTAGAGCTGCTAGGAGCTTCGGATCTTTTTGGGCACCTCCAGTGGGATGTGATCAACAGGAAAACGTTATGATTTCGGCAAAACTTCCATCGGTGAACAATTAACCACGCTACCGCGGACGCGTGGTTACAATACTACGGAATATGGTGACGCTCAACGTGCAGTTCTGACGTCATTTCTAGAGCTGCTAGGAGCTTCGGATCTTTTTGGGCACCTCCAGTGGGATGTGATCAACAGGAAAACGTTATGATTTCGGCAAAACTTCCATCGGTGAACAATTAACCACGCTACCGCGGACGCGTGGTTACAATACTACGGAATATGGTGACGCTCAACGTGCAGTTCTGACGTCATTTCTAGAGCTGCTAGGAGCTTCGGATCTTTTTGGGCACCTCCAGTGGGATGTGATCAACAGGAAAACGTTATGATTTCGGCAAAACTTCCATCGGTGAACAATTAACCGCGCTACCGCGGACGCGTGGTTACAATACTACGGAATATGGTGACGCTCAACGTGCAGTTCTGACGTCATTTCTAGAGCTGCTAGGAGCTTCGGATCTTTTTGGGCACCTCCAGTGGGATGTGATCAACAGGAAAACGTAATGATTTCGGCAAAACTTCCATCGGTGAACAATTAACCGCGCTACCGCGGACGCGTGGTTACAATACTACGGAATATGGTGACGCTCAACGTGCAGTTCTGACGTCATTTCTAGAGCTGCTAGGAGCTTCGGATCTTTTTGGGCACCTCCAGTGGGATGTGATCAACAGGAAAACGTTATGATTTCGGCAAAACTTCCATCGGTGAACAATTAACCGCGCTACCGCGGACGCGTGGTTACAATACTACGGAATATGGTGACGCTCAACGTGCAGTTCTGACGTCATTTCTAGAGCTGCTAGGAGCTTCGGATCTTTTTGGGCACCTCCAGTGGGATGTGATCAACAGGAAAACGTTATGATTTCGGCAAAACTTCCATCGGTGAACAATTAACCACGCTACCGCGGACGCGTGGTTACAATACTACGGAATATGGTGACGCTCAACGTGCAGTTCTGACGTCATTTCTAGAGCTGCTAGGAGCTTCGGATCTTTTTGGGCACCTCCAGTGGGATGTGATCAACAGGAAAACGTTATGATTTCGGCAAAACTTCCATCGGTGAACAATTAACCGCGCTACCGCGGACGCGTGGTTACAATACTACGGAATATGGTGACGCTCAACGTGCAGTTCTGACGTCATTTCTAGAGCTGCTAGGAGCTTCGGATCTTTTTGGGCACCTCCAGTGGGATGTGATCAACAGGAAAACGTTAATGATTTCGGCAAAACTTCCATCGGTGAACAATTAACCACGCTACCGCGGACGCGTGGTTACAATACTACGGAATATGGTGACGCTCAACGTGCAGTTCTGACGTCATTTCTAGAGCTGCTAGGAGCTTCGGATCTTTTTGGGCACCTCCAGTGGGATGTGATCAACAGGAAAACGTTATGATTTCGGCAAAACTTCCATCGGTGAACAATTAACCGCGCTACCGCGGACGCGTGGTTACAATACTACGGAATATGGTGACGCTCAACGTGCAGTTCTGACGTCATTTCTAGAGCTGCTAGGAGCTTCGGATCTTTTTGGGCACCTCCAGTGGGATGTGATCAACAGGAAAACGTTATGATTTCGGCAAAACTTCCATCGGTGAACAATTAACCACGCTACCGCGGACGCGTGGTTACAATACTACGGAATATGGTGACGCTCAACGTGCAGTTCTGACGTCATTTCTAGAGCTGCTAGGAGCTTCGGATCTTTTTGGGCACCTCCAGTGGGATGTGATCAACAGGAAAACGTTATGATTTCGGCAAAACTTCCATCGGTGAACAATTAACCGCGCTACCGCGGACGCGTGGTTACAATACTACGGAATATGGTGACGCTCAACGTGCAGTTCTGACGTCATTTCTAGAGCTGCTAGGAGCTTCGGATCTTTTTGGGCACCTCCAGTGGGATGTGATCAACAGGAAAACGTAATGATTTCGGCAAAACTTCCATCGGTGAACAATTAACCGCGCTACCGCGGACGCGTGGTTACAATACTACGGAATATGGTGACGCTCAACGTGCAGTTCTGACGTCATTTCTAGAGCTGCTAGGAGCTTCGGATCTTTTTGGGCACCTCCAGTGGGATGTGATCAACAGGAAAACGTATGATTTCGGCAAAACTTCCATCGGTGAACAATTAACCACGCTACCGCGGACGCGTGGTTACAATACTACGGAATATGGTGACGCTCAACGTGCAGTTCTGACGTCATTTCTAGAGCTGCTAGGAGCTTCGGATCTTTTTGGGCACCTCCAGTGGGATGTGATCAACAGGAAAACGTTAATGATTTCGGCAAAACTTCCATCGGTGAACAATTAACCGCGCTACCGCGGACGCGTGGTTACAATACTACGGAATATGGTGACGCTCAACGTGCAGTTCTGACGTCATTTCTAGAGCTGCTAGGAGCTTCGGATCTTTTTGGGCACCTCCAGTGGGATGTGATCAACAGGAAAACGTTATGATTTCGGCAAAACTTCCATCGGTGAACAATTAACCGCGCTACCGCGGACGCGTGGTTACAATACTACGGAATATGGTGACGCTCAACGTGCAGTTCTGACGTCATTTCTAGAGCTGCTAGGAGCTTCGGATCTTTTTGGGCACCTCCAGTGGGATGTGATCAACAGGAAAACGTTATGATTTCGGCAAAACTTCCATCGGTGAACAATTAACCACGCTACCGCGGACGCGTGGTTACAATACTACGGAATATGGTGACGCTCAACGTGCAGTTCTGACGTCATTTCTAGAGCTGCTAGGAGCTTCGGATCTTTTTGGGCACCTCCAGTGGGATGTGATCAACAGGAAAACGTTATGATTTCGGCAAAACTTCCATCGGTGAACAATTAACCACGCTACCGCGGACGCGTGGTTACAATACTACGGAATATGGTGACGCTCAACGTGCAGTTCTGACGTCATTTCTAGAGCTGCTAGGAGCTTCGGATCTTTTTGGGCACCTCCAGTGGGATGTGATCAACAGGAAAACGTTATGATTTCGGCAAAACTTCCATCGGTGAACAATTAACCACGCTACCGCGGACGCGTGGTTACAATACTACGGAATATGGTGACGCTCAACGTGCAGTTCTGACGTCATTTCTAGAGCTGCTAGGAGCTTCGGATCTTTTTGGGCACCTCCAGTGGGATGTGATCAACAGGAAAACGTTATGATTTCGGCAAAACTTCCATCGGTGAACAATTAACCACGCTACCGCGGACGCGTGGTTACAATACTACGGAATATGGTGACGCTCAACGTGCAGTTCTGACGTCATTTCTAGAGCTGCTAGGAGCTTCGGATCTTTTTGGGCACCTCCAGTGGGATGTGATCAACAGGAAAACGTTATGATTTCGGCAAAACTTCCATCGGTGAACAATTAACCACGCTACCGCGGACGCGTGGTTACAATACTACGGAATATGGTGACGCTCAACGTGCAGTTCTGACGTCATTTCTAGAGCTGCTAGGAGCTTCGGATCTTTTTGGGCACCTCCAGTGGGATGTGATCAACAGGAAAACGTTATGATTTCGGCAAAACTTCCATCGGTGAACAATTAACCGCGCTACCGCGGACGCGTGGTTACAATACTACGGAATATGGTGACGCTCAACGTGCAGTTCTGACGTCATTTCTAGAGCTGCTAGGAGCTTCGGATCTTTTTGGGCACCTCCAGTGGGATGTGATCAACAGGAAAACGTTATGATTTCGGCAAAACTTCCATCGGTGAACAATTAACCGCGCTACCGCGGACGCGTGGTTACAATACTACGGAATATGGTGACGCTCAACGTGCAGTTCTGACGTCATTTCTAGAGCTGCTAGGAGCTTCGGATCTTTTTGGGCACCTCCAGTGGGATGTGATCAACAGGAAAACGTTAATGATTTCGGCAAAACTTCCATCGGTGAACAATTAACCGCGCTACCGCGGACGCGTGGTTACAATACTACGGAATATGGTGACGCTCAACGTGCAGTTCTGACGTCATTTCTAGAGCTGCTAGGAGCTTCGGATCTTTTTGGGCACCTCCAGTGGGATGTGATCAACAGGAAAACGTTATGATTTCGGCAAAACTTCCATCGGTGAACAATTAACCGCGCTACCGCGGACGCGTGGTTACAATACTACGGAATATGGTGACGCTCAACGTGCAGTTCTGACGTCATTTCTAGAGCTGCTAGGAGCTTCGGATCTTTTTGGGCACCTCCAGTGGGATGTGATCAACAGGAAAACGTTATGATTTCGGCAAAACTTCCATCGGTGAACAATTAACCGCGCTACCGCGGACGCGTGGTTACAATACTACGGAATATGGTGACGCTCAACGTGCAGTTCTGACGTCATTTCTAGAGCTGCTAGGAGCTTCGGATCTTTTTGGGCACCTCCAGTGGGATGTGATCAACAGGAAAACGTTATGATTTCGGCAAAACTTCCATCGGTGAACAATTAACCACGCTACCGCGGACGCGTGGTTACAATACTACGGAATATGGTGACGCTCAACGTGCAGTTCTGACGTCATTTCTAGAGCTGCTAGGAGCTTCGGATCTTTTTGGGCACCTCCAGTGGGATGTGATCAACAGGAAAACGTTATGATTTCGGCAAAACTTCCATCGGTGAACAATTAACCACGCTACCGCGGACGCGTGGTTACAATACTACGGAATATGGTGACGCTCAACGTGCAGTTCTGACGTCATTTCTAGAGCTGCTAGGAGCTTCGGATCTTTTTGGGCACCTCCAGTGGGATGTGATCAACAGGAAAACGTTATGATTTCGGCAAAACTTCCATCGGTGAACAATTAACCGCGCTACCGCGGACGCGTGGTTACAATACTACGGAATATGGTGACGCTCAACGTGCAGTTCTGACGTCATTTCTAGAGCTGCTAGGAGCTTCGGATCTTTTTGGGCACCTCCAGTGGGATGTGATCAACAGGAAAACGTTATGATTTCGGCAAAACTTCCATCGGTGAACAATTAACCACGCTACCGCGGACGCGTGGTTACAATACTACGGAATATGGTGACGCTCAACGTGCAGTTCTGACGTCATTTCTAGAGCTGCTAGGAGCTTCGGATCTTTTTGGGCACCTCCAGTGGGATGTGATCAACAGGAAAACGTTATGATTTCGGCAAAACTTCCATCGGTGAACAATTAACCGCGCTACCGCGGACGCGTGGTTACAATACTACGGAATATGGTGACGCTCAACGTGCAGTTCTGACGTCATTTCTAGAGCTGCTAGGAGCTTCGGATCTTTTTGGGCACCTCCAGTGGGATGTGATCAACAGGAAAACGTTATGATTTCGGCAAAACTTCCATCGGTGAACAATTAACCGCGCTACCGCGGACGCGTGGTTACAATACTACGGAATATGGTGACGCTCAACGTGCAGTTCTGACGTCATTTCTAGAGCTGCTAGGAGCTTCGGATCTTTTTGGGCACCTCCAGTGGGATGTGATCAACAGGAAAACGTTATGATTTCGGCAAAACTTCCATCGGTGAACAATTAACCGCGCTACCGCGGACGCGTGGTTACAATACTACGGAATATGGTGACGCTCAACGTGCAGTTCTGACGTCATTTCTAGAGCTGCTAGGAGCTTCGGATCTTTTTGGGCACCTCCAGTGGGATGTGATCAACAGGAAAACGTTATGATTTCGGCAAAACTTCCATCGGTGAACAATTAACCGCGCTACCGCGGACGCGTGGTTACAATACTACGGAATATGGTGACGCTCAACGTGCAGTTCTGACGTCATTTCTAGAGCTGCTAGGAGCTTCGGATCTTTTTGGGCACCTCCAGTGGGATGTGATCAACAGGAAAACGTTATGATTTCGGCAAAACTTCCATCGGTGAACAATTAACCGCGCTACCGCGGACGCGTGGTTACAATACTACGGAATATGGTGACGCTCAACGTGCAGTTCTGACGTCATTTCTAGAGCTGCTAGGAGCTTCGGATCTTTTTGGGCACCTCCAGTGGGATGTGATCAACAGGAAAACGTTATGATTTCGGCAAAACTTCCATCGGTGAACAATTAACCACGCTACCGCGGACGCGTGGTTACAATACTACGGAATATGGTGACGCTCAACGTGCAGTTCTGACGTCATTTCTAGAGCTGCTAGGAGCTTCGGATCTTTTTGGGCACCTCCAGTGGGATGTGATCAACAGGAAAACGTTATGATTTCGGCAAAACTTCCATCGGTGAACAATTAACCACGCTACCGCGGACGCGTGGTTACAATACTACGGAATATGGTGACGCTCAACGTGCAGTTCTGACGTCATTTCTAGAGCTGCTAGGAGCTTCGGATCTTTTTGGGCACCTCCAGTGGGATGTGATCAACAGGAAAACGTTATGATTTCGGCAAAACTTCCATCGGTGAACAATTAACCACGCTACCGCGGACGCGTGGTTACAATACTACGGAATATGGTGACGCTCAACGTGCAGTTCTGACGTCATTTCTAGAGCTGCTAGGAGCTTCGGATCTTTTTGGGCACCTCCAGTGGGATGTGATCAACAGGAAAACGTTATGATTTCGGCAAAACTTCCATCGGTGAACAATTAACCGCGCTACCGCGGACGCGTGGTTACAATACTACGGAATATGGTGACGCTCAACGTGCAGTTCTGACGTCATTTCTAGAGCTGCTAGGAGCTTCGGATCTTTTTGGGCACCTCCAGTGGGATGTGATCAACAGGAAAACGTTATGATTTCGGCAAAACTTCCATCGGTGAACAATTAACCGCGCTACCGCGGACGCGTGGTTACAATACTACGGAATATGGTGACGCTCAACGTGCAGTTCTGACGTCATTTCTAGAGCTGCTAGGAGCTTCGGATCTTTTTGGGCACCTCCAGTGGGATGTGATCAACAGGAAAACGTTATGATTTCGGCAAAACTTCCATCGGTGAACAATTAACCACGCTACCGCGGACGCGTGGTTACAATACTACGGAATATGGTGACGCTCAACGTGCAGTTCTGACGTCATTTCTAGAGCTGCTAGGAGCTTCGGATCTTTTTGGGCACCTCCAGTGGGATGTGATCAACAGGAAAACGTTATGATTTCGGCAAAACTTCCATCGGTGAACAATTACCAGCGCTACCGCGGACGCGTGGTTACAATACTACGGAATATGGTGACGCTCAACGTGCAGTTCTGACGTCATTTCTAGAGCTGCTAGGAGCTTCGGATCTTTTTGGGCACCTCCAGTGGGATGTGATCAACAGGAAAACGTTAATGATTTCGGCAAAACTTCCATCGGTGAACAATTAACCGCGCTACCGCGGACGCGTGGTTACAATACTACGGAATATGGTGACGCTCAACGTGCAGTTCTGACGTCATTTCTAGAGCTGCTAGGAGCTTCGGATCTTTTTGGGCACCTCCAGTGGGATGTGATCAACAGGAAAACGTTATGATTTCGGCAAAACTTCCATCGGTGAACAATTAACCGCGCTACCGCGGACGCGTGGTTACAATACTACGGAATATGGTGACGCTCAACGTGCAGTTCTGACGTCATTTCTAGAGCTGCTAGGAGCTTCGGATCTTTTTGGGCACCTCCAGTGGGATGTGATCAACAGGAAAACGTTATGATTTCGGCAAAACTTCCATCGGTGAACAATTAACCACGCTACCGCGGACGCGTGGTTACAATACTACGGAATATGGTGACGCTCAACGTGCAGTTCTGACGTCATTTCTAGAGCTGCTAGGAGCTTCGGATCTTTTTGGGCACCTCCAGTGGGATGTGATCAACAGGAAAACGTTATGATTTCGGCAAAACTTCCATCGGTGAACAATTAACCACGCTACCGCGGACGCGTGGTTACAATACTACGGAATATGGTGACGCTCAACGTGCAGTTCTGACGTCATTTCTAGAGCTGCTAGGAGCTTCGGATCTTTTTGGGCACCTCCAGTGGGATGTGATCAACAGGAAAACGTTATGATTTCGGCAAAACTTCCATCGGTGAACAATTAACCGCGCTACCGCGGACGCGTGGTTACAATACTACGGAATATGGTGACGCTCAACGTGCAGTTCTGACGTCATTTCTAGAGCTGCTAGGAGCTTCGGATCTTTTTGGGCACCTCCAGTGGGATGTGATCAACAGGAAAACGTAATGATTTCGGCAAAACTTCCATCGGTGAACAATTAACCGCGCTACCGCGGACGCGTGGTTACAATACTACGGAATATGGTGACGCTCAACGTGCAGTTCTGACGTCATTTCTAGAGCTGCTAGGAGCTTCGGATCTTTTTGGGCACCTCCAGTGGGATGTGATCAACAGGAAAACGTTATGATTTCGGCAAAACTTCCATCGGTGAACAATTAACCACGCTACCGCGGACGCGTGGTTACAATACTACGGAATATGGTGACGCTCAACGTGCAGTTCTGACGTCATTTCTAGAGCTGCTAGGAGCTTCGGATCTTTTTGGGCACCTCCAGTGGGATGTGATCAACAGGAAAACGTTATGATTTCGGCAAAACTTCCATCGGTGAACAATTAACCGCGCTACCGCGGACGCGTGGTTACAATACTACGGAATATGGTGACGCTCAACGTGCAGTTCTGACGTCATTTCTAGAGCTGCTAGGAGCTTCGGATCTTTTTGGGCACCTCCAGTGGGATGTGATCAACAGGAAAACGTTATGATTTCGGCAAAACTTCCATCGGTGAACAATTAACCACGCTACCGCGGACGCGTGGTTACAATACTACGGAATATGGTGACGCTCAACGTGCAGTTCTGACGTCATTTCTAGAGCTGCTAGGAGCTTCGGATCTTTTTGGGCACCTCCAGTGGGATGTGATCAACAGGAAAACGTTATGATTTCGGCAAAACTTCCATCGGTGAACAATTAACCGCGCTACCGCGGACGCGTGGTTACAATACTACGGAATATGGTGACGCTCAACGTGCAGTTCTGACGTCATTTCTAGAGCTGCTAGGAGCTTCGGATCTTTTTGGGCACCTCCAGTGGGATGTGATCAACAGGAAAACGTTATGATTTCGGCAAAACTTCCATCGGTGAACAATTAACCACGCTACCGCGGACGCGTGGTTACAATACTACGGAATATGGTGACGCTCAACGTGCAGTTCTGACGTCATTTCTAGAGCTGCTAGGAGCTTCGGATCTTTTTGGGCACCTCCAGTGGGATGTGATCAACAGGAAAACGTTATGATTTCGGCAAAACTTCCATCGGTGAACAATTAACCGCGCTACCGCGGACGCGTTGTTACAATACTACGGAATATGGTGACGCTCAACGTGCAGTTCTGACGTCATTTCTAGAGCTGCTAGGAGCTTCGGATCTTTTTGGGCACCTCCAGTGGGATGTGATCAACAGGAAAACGTTATGATTTCGGCAAAACTTCCATCGGTGAACAATTAACCACGCTACCGCGGACGCGTGGTTACAATACTACGGAATATGGTGACGCTCAACGTGCAGTTCTGACGTCATTTCTAGAGCTGCTAGGAGCTTCGGATCTTTTTGGGCACCTCCAGTGGGATGTGATCAACAGGAAAACGTTATGATTTCGGCAAAACTTCCATCGGTGAACAATTAACCACGCTACCGCGGACGCGTGGTTACAATACTACGGAATATGGTGACGCTCAACGTGCAGTTCTGACGTCATTTCTAGAGCTGCTAGGAGCTTCGGATCTTTTTGGGCACCTCCAGTGGGATGTGATCAACAGGAAAACGTTATGATTTCGGCAAAACTTCCATCGGTGAACAATTAACCACGCTACCGCGGACGCGTGGTTACAATACTACGGAATATGGTGACGCTCAACGTGCAGTTCTGACGTCATTTCTAGAGCTGCTAGGAGCTTCGGATCTTTTTGGGCACCTCCAGTGGGATGTGATCAACAGGAAAACGTTATGATTTCGGCAAAACTTCCATCGGTGAACAATTAACCGCGCTACCGCGGACGCGTGGTTACAATACTACGGAATATGGTGACGCTCAACGTGCAGTTCTGACGTCATTTCTAGAGCTGCTAGGAGCTTCGGATCTTTTTGGGCACCTCCAGTGGGATGTGATCAACAGGAAAACGTTATGATTTCGGCAAAACTTCCATCGGTGAACAATTAACCGCGCTACCGCGGACGCGTGGTTACAATACTACGGAATATGGTGACGCTCAACGTGCAGTTCTGACGTCATTTCTAGAGCTGCTAGGAGCTTCGGATCTTTTTGGGCACCTCCAGTGGGATGTGATCAACAGGAAAACGTAATGATTTCGGCAAAACTTCCATCGGTGAACAATTAACCGCGCTACCGCGGACGCGTGGTTACAATACTACGGAATATGGTGACGCTCAACGTGCAGTTCTGACGTCATTTCTAGAGCTGCTAGGAGCTTCGGATCTTTTTGGGCACCTCCAGTGGGATGTGATCAACAGGAAAACGTATGATTTCGGCAAAACTTCCATCGGTGAACAATTAACCGCGCTACCGCGGACGCGTGGTTACAATACTACGGAATATGGTGACGCTCAACGTGCAGTTCTGACGTCATTTCTAGAGCTGCTAGGAGCTTCGGATCTTTTTGGGCACCTCCAGTGGGATGTGATCAACAGGAAAACGTTATGATTTCGGCAAAACTTCCATCGGTGAACAATTAACCGCGCTACCGCGGACGCGTGGTTACAATACTACGGAATATGGTGACGCTCAACGTGCAGTTCTGACGTCATTTCTAGAGCTGCTAGGAGCTTCGGATCTTTTTGGGCACCTCCAGTGGGATGTGATCAACAGGAAAACGTTATGATTTCGGCAAAACTTCCATCGGTGAACAATTAACCGCGCTACCGCGGACGCGTGGTTACAATACTACGGAATATGGTGACGCTCAACGTGCAGTTCTGACGTCATTTCTAGAGCTGCTAGGAGCTTCGGATCTTTTTGGGCACCTCCAGTGGGATGTGATCAACAGGAAAACGTTATGATTTCGGCAAAACTTCCATCGGTGAACAATTAACCACGCTACCGCGGACGCGTGGTTACAATACTACGGAATATGGTGACGCTCAACGTGCAGTTCTGACGTCATTTCTAGAGCTGCTAGGAGCTTCGGATCTTTTTGGGCACCTCCAGTGGGATGTGATCAACAGGAAAACGTTATGATTTCGGCAAAACTTCCATCGGTGAACAATTAACCGCGCTACCGCGGACGCGTGGTTACAATACTACGGAATATGGTGACGCTCAACGTGCAGTTCTGACGTCATTTCTAGAGCTGCTAGGAGCTTCGGATCTTTTTGGGCACCTCCAGTGGGATGTGATCAACAGGAAAACGTTATGATTTCGGCAAAACTTCCATCGGTGAACAATTAACCGCGCTACCGCGGACGCGTGGTTACAATACTACGGAATATGGTGACGCTCAACGTGCAGTTCTGACGTCATTTCTAGAGCTGCTAGGAGCTTCGGATCTTTTTGGGCACCTCCAGTGGGATGTGATCAACAGGAAAACGTTATGATTTCGGCAAAACTTCCATCGGTGAACAATTAACCGCGCTACCGCGGACGCGTGGTTACAATACTACGGAATATGGTGACGCTCAACGTGCAGTTCTGACGTCATTTCTAGAGCTGCTAGGAGCTTCGGATCTTTTTGGGCACCTCCAGTGGGATGTGATCAACAGGAAAACGTTATGATTTCGGCAAAACTTCCATCGGTGAACAATTAACCGCGCTACCGCGGACGCGTGGTTACAATACTACGGAATATGGTGACGCTCAACGTGCAGTTCTGACGTCATTTCTAGAGCTGCTAGGAGCTTCGGATCTTTTTGGGCACCTCCAGTGGGATGTGATCAACAGGAAAACGTTATGATTTCGGCAAAACTTCCATCGGTGAACAATTAACCGCGCTACCGCGGACGCGTGGTTACAATACTACGGAATATGGTGACGCTCAACGTGCAGTTCTGACGTCATTTCTAGAGCTGCTAGGAGCTTCGGATCTTTTTGGGCACCTCCAGTGGGATGTGATCAACAGGAAAACGTATGATTTCGGCAAAACTTCCATCGGTGAACAATTAACCGCGCTACCGCGGACGCGTGGTTACAATACTACGGAATATGGTGACGCTCAACGTGCAGTTCTGACGTCATTTCTAGAGCTGCTAGGAGCTTCGGATCTTTTTGGGCACCTCCAGTGGGATGTGATCAACAGGAAAACGTTATGATTTCGGCAAAACTTCCATCGGTGAACAATTAACCACGCTACCGCGGACGCGTGGTTACAATACTACGGAATATGGTGACGCTCAACGTGCAGTTCTGACGTCATTTCTAGAGCTGCTAGGAGCTTCGGATCTTTTTGGGCACCTCCAGTGGGATGTGATCAACAGGAAAACGTTATGATTTCGGCAAAACTTCCATCGGTGAACAATTAACCGCGCTACCGCGGACGCGTGGTTACAATACTACGGAATATGGTGACGCTCAACGTGCAGTTCTGACGTCATTTCTAGAGCTGCTAGGAGCTTCGGATCTTTTTGGGCACCTCCAGTGGGATGTGATCAACAGGAAAACGTTATGATTTCGGCAAAACTTCCATCGGTGAACAATTAACCAGCGCTACCGCGGACGGGTGGTTACAATACTACGGGATATGGTGACGCTCAACGTGCAGTTCTGACGTCATTTCTAGAGCTGCTAGGAGCTTCGGATCTTTTTGGGCACCTCCAGTGGGATGTGATCAACAGGAAAACGTTATGATTTCGGCAAAACTTCCATCGGTGAACAATTAACCGCGCTACCGCGGACGCGTGGTTACAATACTACGGAATATGGTGACGCTCAACGTGCAGTTCTGACGTCATTTCTAGAGCTGCTAGGAGCTTCGGATCTTTTTGGGCACCTCCAGTGGGATGTGATCAACAGGAAAACGTTATGATTTCGGCAAAACTTCCATCGGTGAACAATTAACCACGCTACCGCGGACGCGTGGTTACAATACTACGGAATATGGTGACGCTCAACGTGCAGTTCTGACGTCATTTCTAGAGCTGCTAGGAGCTTCGGATCTTTTTGGGCACCTCCAGTGGGATGTGATCAACAGGAAAACGTTATGATTTCGGCAAAACTTCCATCGGTGAACAATTAACCAGCGCTACCGCGGACGCGTGGTTACAATACTACGGAATATGGTGACGCTCAACGTGCAGTTCTGACGTCATTTCTAGAGCTGCTAGGAGCTTCGGATCTTTTTGGGCACCTCCAGTGGGATGTGATCAACAGGAAAACGTTATGATTTCGGCAAAACTTCCATCGGTGAACAATTAACCGCGCTACCGCGGACGCGTGGTTACAATACTACGGAATATGGTGACGCTCAACGTGCAGTTCTGACGTCATTTCTAGAGCTGCTAGGAGCTTCGGATCTTTTTGGGCACCTCCAGTGGGATGTGATCAACAGGAAAACGTTATGATTTCGGCAAAACTTCCATCGGTGAACAATTAACCGCGCTACCGCGGACGCGTGGTTACAATACTACGGAATATGGTGACGCTCAACGTGCAGTTCTGACGTCATTTCTAGAGCTGCTAGGAGCTTCGGATCTTTTTGGGCACCTCCAGTGGGATGTGATCAACAGGAAAACGTTATGATTTCGGCAAAACTTCCATCGGTGAACAATTAACCGCGCTACCGCGGACGCGTGGTTACAATACTACGGAATATGGTGACGCTCAACGTGCAGTTCTGACGTCATTTCTAGAGCTGCTAGGAGCTTCGGATCTTTTTGGGCACCTCCAGTGGGATGTGATCAACAGGAAAACGTTATGATTTCGGCAAAACTTCCATCGGTGAACAATTAACCGCGCTACCGCGGACGCGTGGTTACAATACTACGGAATATGGTGACGCTCAACGTGCAGTTCTGACGTCATTTCTAGAGCTGCTAGGAGCTTCGGATCTTTTTGGGCACCTCCAGTGGGATGTGATCAACAGGAAAACGTAATGATTTCGGCAAAACTTCCATCGGTGAACAATTAACCGCGCTACCGCGGACGCGTGGTTACAATACTACGGAATATGGTGACGCTCAACGTGCAGTTCTGACGTCATTTCTAGAGCTGCTAGGAGCTTCGGATCTTTTTGGGCACCTCCAGTGGGATGTGATCAACAGGAAAACGTTATGATTTCGGCAAAACTTCCATCGGTGAACAATTAACCGCGCTACCGCGGACGCGTGGTTACAATACTACGGAATATGGTGACGCTCAACGTGCAGTTCTGACGTCATTTCTAGAGCTGCTAGGAGCTTCGGATCTTTTTGGGCACCTCCAGTGGGATGTGATCAACAGGAAAACGTTATGATTTCGGCAAAACTTCCATCGGTGAACAATTAACCGCGCTACCGCGGACGCGTGGTTACAATACTACGGAATATGGTGACGCTCAACGTGCAGTTCTGACGTCATTTCTAGAGCTGCTAGGAGCTTCGGATCTTTTTGGGCACCTCCAGTGGGATGTGATCAACAGGAAAACGTTATGATTTCGGCAAAACTTCCATCGGTGAACAATTAACCGCGCTACCGCGGACGCGTGGTTACAATACTACGGAATATGGTGACGCTCAACGTGCAGTTCTGACGTCATTTCTAGAGCTGCTAGGAGCTTCGGATCTTTTTGGGCACCTCCAGTGGGATGTGATCAACAGGAAAACGTTATGATTTCGGCAAAACTTCCATCGGTGAACAATTAACCGCGCTACCGCGGACGCGTGGTTACAATACTACGGAATATGGTGACGCTCAACGTGCAGTTCTGACGTCATTTCTAGAGCTGCTAGGAGCTTCGGATCTTTTTGGGCACCTCCAGTGGGATGTGATCAACAGGAAAACGTTATGATTTCGGCAAAACTTCCATCGGTGAACAATTAACCGCGCTACCGCGGACGCGTGGTTACAATACTACGGAATATGGTGACGCTCAACGTGCAGTTCTGACGTCATTTCTAGAGCTGCTAGGAGCTTCGGATCTTTTTGGGCACCTCCAGTGGGATGTGATCAACAGGAAAACGTTATGATTTCGGCAAAACTTCCATCGGTGAACAATTAACCACGCTACCGCGGACGCGTGGTTACAATACTACGGAATATGGTGACGCTCAACGTGCAGTTCTGACGTCATTTCTAGAGCTGCTAGGAGCTTCGGATCTTTTTGGGCACCTCCAGTGGGATGTGATCAACAGGAAAACGTTATGATTTCGGCAAAACTTCCATCGGTGAACAATTAACCGCGCTACCGCGGACGCGTGGTTACAATACTACGGAATATGGTGACGCTCAACGTGCAGTTCTGACGTCATTTCTAGAGCTGCTAGGAGCTTCGGATCTTTTTGGGCACCTCCAGTGGGATGTGATCAACAGGAAAACGTTATGATTTCGGCAAAACTTCCATCGGTGAACAATTAACCGCGCTACCGCGGACGCGTGGTTACAATACTACGGAATATGGTGACGCTCAACGTGCAGTTCTGACGTCATTTCTAGAGCTGCTAGGAGCTTCGGATCTTTTTGGGCACCTCCAGTGGGATGTGATCAACAGGAAAACGTTATGATTTCGGCAAAACTTCCATCGGTGAACAATTAACCGCGCTACCGCGGACGCGTGGTTACAATACTACGGAATATGGTGACGCTCAACGTGCAGTTCTGACGTCATTTCTAGAGCTGCTAGGAGCTTCGGATCTTTTTGGGCACCTCCAGTGGGATGTGATCAACAGGAAAACGTTATGATTTCGGCAAAACTTCCATCGGTGAACAATTAACCGCGCTACCGCGGACGCGTGGTTACAATACTACGGAATATGGTGACGCTCAACGTGCAGTTCTGACGTCATTTCTAGAGCTGCTAGGAGCTTCGGATCTTTTTGGGCACCTCCAGTGGGATGTGATCAACAGGAAAACGTTATGATTTCGGCAAAACTTCCATCGGTGAACAATTAACCACGCTACCGCGGACGCGTGGTTACAATACTACGGAATATGGTGACGCTCAACGTGCAGTTCTGACGTCATTTCTAGAGCTGCTAGGAGCTTCGGATCTTTTTGGGCACCTCCAGTGGGATGTGATCAACAGGAAAACGTTATGATTTCGGCAAAACTTCCATCGGTGAACAATTAACCGCGCTACCGCGGACGCGTGGTTACAATACTACGGAATATGGTGACGCTCAACGTGCAGTTCTGACGTCATTTCTAGAGCTGCTAGGAGCTTCGGATCTTTTTGGGCACCTCCAGTGGGATGTGATCAACAGGAAAACGTTATGATTTCGGCAAAACTTCCATCGGTGAACAATTAACCGCGCTACCGCGGACGCGTGGTTACAATACTACGGAATATGGTGACGCTCAACGTGCAGTTCTGACGTCATTTCTAGAGCTGCTAGGAGCTTCGGATCTTTTTGGGCACCTCCAGTGGGATGTGATCAACAGGAAAACGTTATGATTTCGGCAAAACTTCCATCGGTGAACAATTAACCGCGCTACCGCGGACGCGTGGTTACAATACTACGGAATATGGTGACGCTCAACGTGCAGTTCTGACGTCATTTCTAGAGCTGCTAGGAGCTTCGGATCTTTTTGGGCACCTCCAGTGGGATGTGATCAACAGGAAAACGTTATGATTTCGGCAAAACTTCCATCGGTGAACAATTAACCGCGCTACCGCGGACGCGTGGTTACAATACTACGGAATATGGTGACGCTCAACGTGCAGTTCTGACGTCATTTCTAGAGCTGCTAGGAGCTTCGGATCTTTTTGGGCACCTCCAGTGGGATGTGATCAACAGGAAAACGTTATGATTTCGGCAAAACTTCCATCGGTGAACAATTAACCGCGCTACCGCGGACGCGTGGTTACAATACTACGGAATATGGTGACGCTCAACGTGCAGTTCTGACGTCATTTCTAGAGCTGCTAGGAGCTTCGGATCTTTTTGGGCACCTCCAGTGGGATGTGATCAACAGGAAAACGTTATGATTTCGGCAAAACTTCCATCGGTGAACAATTAACCGCGCTACCGCGGACGCGTGGTTACAATACTACGGAATATGGTGACGCTCAACGTGCAGTTCTGACGTCATTTCTAGAGCTGCTAGGAGCTTCGGATCTTTTTGGGCACCTCCAGTGGGATGTGATCAACAGGAAAACGTTATGATTTCGGCAAAACTTCCATCGGTGAACAATTAACCGCGCTACCGCGGACGCGTGGTTACAATACTACGGAATATGGTGACGCTCAACGTGCAGTTCTGACGTCATTTCTAGAGCTGCTAGGAGCTTCAGATCTTTTTGGGCACCTCCAGTGGGATGTGATCAACAGGAAAACGTTATGATTTCGGCAAAACTTCCATCGGTGAACAATTAACCGCGCTACCGCGGACGCGTGGTTACAATACTACGGAATATGGTGACGCTCAACGTGCAGTTCTGACGTCATTTCTAGAGCTGCTAGGAGCTTCGGATCTTTTTGGGCACCTCCAGTGGGATGTGATCAACAGGAAAACGTTATGATTTCGGCAAAACTTCCATCGGTGAACAATTAACCGCGCTACCGCGGACGCGTGGTTACAATACTACGGAATATGGTGACGCTCAACGTGCAGTTCTGACGTCATTTCTAGAGCTGCTAGGAGCTTCGGATCTTTTTGGGCACCTCCAGTGGGATGTGATCAACAGGAAAACGTTATGATTTCGGCAAAACTTCCATCGGTGAACAATTAACCGCGCTACCGCGGACGCGTGGTTACAATACTACGGAATATGGTGACGCTCAACGTGCAGTTCTGACGTCATTTCTAGAGCTGCTAGGAGCTTCGGATCTTTTTGGGCACCTCCAGTGGGATGTGATCAACAGGAAAACGTTATGATTTCGGCAAAACTTCCATCGGTGAACAATTAACCGCGCTACCGCGGACGCGTGGTTACAATACTACGGAATATGGTGACGCTCAACGTGCAGTTCTGACGTCATTTCTAGAGCTGCTAGGAGCTTCGGATCTTTTTGGGCACCTCCAGTGGGATGTGATCAACAGGAAAACGTTATGATTTCGGCAAAACTTCCATCGGTGAACAATTAACCGCGCTACCGCGGACGCGTGGTTACAATACTACGGAATATGGTGACGCTCAACGTGCAGTTCTGACGTCATTTCTAGAGCTGCTAGGAGCTTCGGATCTTTTTGGGCACCTCCAGTGGGATGTGATCAACAGGAAAACGTTATGATTTCGGCAAAACTTCCATCGGTGAACAATTAACCGCGCTACCGCGGACGCGTGGTTACAATACTACGGAATATGGTGACGCTCAACGTGCAGTTCTGACGTCATTTCTAGAGCTGCTAGGAGCTTCGGATCTTTTTGGGCACCTCCAGTGGGATGTGATCAACAGGAAAACGTTATGATTTCGGCAAAACTTCCATCGGTGAACAATTAACCGCGCTACCGCGGACGCGTGGTTACAATACTACGGAATATGGTGACGCTCAACGTGCAGTTCTGACGTCATTTCTAGAGCTGCTAGGAGCTTCGGATCTTTTTGGGCACCTCCAGTGGGATGTGATCAACAGGAAAACGTTATGATTTCGGCAAAACTTCCATCGGTGAACAATTAACCACGCTACCGCGGACGCGTGGTTACAATACTACGGAATATGGTGACGCTCAACGTGCAGTTCTGACGTCATTTCTAGAGCTGCTAGGAGCTTCGGATCTTTTTGGGCACCTCCAGTGGGATGTGATCAACAGGAAAACGTTATGATTTCGGCAAAACTTCCATCGGTGAACAATTAACCGCGCTACCGCGGACGCGTGGTTACAATACTACGGAATATGGTGACGCTCAACGTGCAGTTCTGACGTCATTTCTAGAGCTGCTAGGAGCTTCGGATCTTTTTGGGCACCTCCAGTGGGATGTGATCAACAGGAAAACGTTATGATTTCGGCAAAACTTCCATCGGTGAACAATTAACCGCGCTACCGCGGACGCGTGGTTACAATACTACGGAATATGGTGACGCTCAACGTGCAGTTCTGACGTCATTTCTAGAGCTGCTAGGAGCTTCGGATCTTTTTGGGCACCTCCAGTGGGATGTGATCAACAGGAAAACGTTATGATTTCGGCAAAACTTCCATCGGTGAACAATTTACCACGCTACCGCGGACGCGTGGTTACAATACTACGGAATATGGTGACGCTCAACGTGCAGTTCTGACGTCATTTCTAGAGCTGCTAGGAGGTTTGGATCTTTTTAGGCACCAACGTTCCAAAAACATCGTGCGCACAAATTTTCGATGTGCGATACAAACCGCACAACTGTGCGATACAAACGGACTGAGACCACAATTAAGTACTTCCTGGTTCAGGCCCCACGAATGAAGTCCCTTCAGGAAAACAAATCACATGCCTCTTTGAACTTGATTTCTGTTGATGAATTTAATGTGGATTTATAGTAGAGATGTCAATCTAGGTTTTGTGATGTAAAATAATAATATTGATCATTTATTATGTGCTCCAGGACCCTGTGTGATGAGTCCTGATTTGACCTCTACCCCTGACCCGGATGTATATAATGCACGTTGGTGACACATTTTGACAGCTATCTCCAGAAAATGCTGAACATGCTGGGTTGAAACTTTTATATTTTGCTTCTCAGATGTTGGTTTGGCCAGGTGAGATGGAAAGTTGCATATGAGATATTCGGAATTTATTATGAATTTTAATGTTACAATGAAACATATAGCGAAGCTAATTGTGGTCTCGGTCCTTATATGATAGGCCCTGAAATCCATGTTTTTATTTGACAAATCCACATTTTTTAGCCGATTCTCTTAAAATTTGACATGCTTGTTGACAGTTATATTTGTGATTAGTTAGTAAAGCTATTTTTCAAATTTAACATGAATTTAACTTCAAATTAAATTTTTAAATGAATTTTTATGTAATTTTTTTTTGAATTTTTTAATTATTTTTGTATTGTTTTTTATTTAAATAGTTGACATGGTCATGTATTCTATAGGGACTGATTGTTAGATTTGAAAATTTAAAACATATTTATTTTTAATTTTTTTGATTGTTTTGAGGGTATTAGCTATTGTATCCAGAGACACAACATTCCCGACCACCGCCACGTGGAGGCTCCCTCTTTAGGTAGTCATATATATTTGTATATGTAACTTCTTTGTTGTTGTTACACATTTGTTTTTGAATTTTGAATTCAATGTCTTATTTTCAGGTTTCCCACTGTCTCTTAAACAGTTTGTTTTGGCTTCACAACATAGATGATCCTGAAGCTGATTGTCTCCCCTGCATTTGCTGGATCTAGCTGTCCTCTCCTGTAGTCAGACTTCCGAGCAGACTTGGACCTCTCTCATTATCTTTGTGCTGTTCTTCTAGTAGCGATAGGGTTCTCTTCTTCATTTTAGGTTTATACTTTGCTGTATAGTTCTTCTGAGCTCAATTGAACCAGCTTATGCTTCACTTCCCTCCACCCCTCTTCTCTGCCTATGGCTGGACAGCATAACAGTAATTGTAAACAAGTGCTGGCTAGTGTGTCTTTTGGTGGTCACTCACTGTGGTTGGTCCCTGCAAGTCTTTATTGTTGCATTTAGATTATTTCATGTCCTTATGAGACCTGATTAATGCTTTGAAACAGTTATGATATCAGTCTGATAACAAAATTAGAATAAAAAATTAAAGTTAAAATTTGAAATTGGGAGCAAACTATATATAGTTATATGCAGGGAATATCAAAGTTTCTAAACCAGTTTACAGAATTGAAATATCTCAATTATTGAAAAAAAACTGTTTCATTTTATCTATCACATGATATCAGAAATATGCATAGTAACTGTATGTAGAATTGTGTCTTGATTTTCAGTGTCAATAGGGTGTTTTTAGATCTCTGTAATTCCTGTTTTTATGTGTCATAGAGTAATTATGTTTTCACACCATGATTTCAAATAGCCCAAAGTTTATGAAAATAATTATTTCAAGTTTTTGACAAAAATAGTGTCCTATAATAGGACTGAGACCACAATTAAGTACTTCCGGGTTCAGGCCCCACGAATGAAGTCCCCTCAAAAATGTATGTATTTCAGGAAAACAAATCAAATGCCTCTTTGAACTTGATTTCTGTTGATGAATTTAATGTGGATTTATAGTAGAGATGTCAATCTAGGTTTTGTGATGTAAAATAAAAGTCTAGGAATAGACGACTTTTTTCACAAACGTATATACTTGATGCAGTTTAATATATTTTGAATTTCCCGGTATTTACAATTGTAACACGATTTCATTGGTCATTCTATTCATCGGCATTTATTTTTGGAACACATGCTCATTGGTCAGTTCTGTACCACGTGACAACTGACCCCTGTTTCAGCATGCGAACCCCACAGGGGACAGATCAAAATTTTCAAGCCTCTCGCCATCTTTGATTTTCTTTAAGAAGTTACAAAAAGCGATTTAACTTCATGTCATAACGGAAACCCATTGGGGAGTTTGGTGAGTCACAGTGTTTGTTTACATTCGTTTCTGAACACGTGTTTCGGTGAACCATGTCTGACAGTGCCGCGGCGCCCAGGAGGAAAGTTTTGTTGTTGGGCCATAGTTTTAGAGCTCGGCTGGCGCGGTACACTAATGAGTTGCCCTCAAGGGAGAATTTAGGACTTCACCACGATGTTGTTCATTTTCATGGTTTATCAGGGGCTCGCGTGAGTCGGATAGCGAGAGAGTTTTCTCGTAGATTTCGGGACTCTGGTTTTACTGTGGTTTGTTTACAATGCGGTGGCAATGACTTGAGTAGCCCCACGTCGGACCCAACGGTAGTCGCTGTAACGCATATCAGACTCCCTTGACGACAAGATAAGTCGTCAATATGTGCCAAATACACTTTAAGGTCGAAATATCTGATCGACATGCCGGGATTTTCCCGTACGCATGCTAACACAATATGACGAGAACCACGTCTGGTTTATGAATTATATCCGACCACAAAAAGACAAGTTAATACTGCTGTGAACGATTAAAGAGGGTAATATAATTAACCCGTATATAAAGCATCAAGTATTAACATTCTACAGTTGGTATAAAATCATATCCAGTTGTAAATTGTCCGGTAAATGGCGGCACGCCAGCACTCGGAAGCACATGGTTCGTTCACTTTACGCTTCAAGTGTAAAATCGAAGTGAAATAAAACAATTACAGAGAAACTACGGTAACTAGCTATACTTGGAAGCCTTATCGAATTATTCATAAGGAATTTACCATGTTACAAGAGTTTCCGATGGTTATTTTTAATTGTTTTCCACTGACGAAGGAAGGCAGACAACAATGACAGCTGGAACTCTCCTGTACGTGAAACCGGAAATGGTCGGTCGCGTGCGTTGCCGCGATACAGTATAAATACAGGTTGTCTCCCTTCCATCGACATTCCAATCTCAGACGGTGCTTAGCCCGCATAAAAGGGATCACTTAACCAACCAGCAATGGTAGACACAACTTCAGAAATGGTGAGGAAATAGGAAACAAGCCCTATTTCCAGTCCTGGTTCATAAGTTTTACCATTGGTTGCCTATTTTAATTATAATAAAACCAATAAGTGGTTGATTATTTCCCCATAATAGTACCTCAGGTGAACCAGTATCGGTTACCAACAGAACCAGTATTGGTACAATAATTTCATTACTGGAACCTTTTGTGGTTACAGAGGTTTTAACCAGATAACCAATATTTGTTCCATTTTTATATAATGAAATTCATATACTTAGTGTAGAAGTTATTCTACATAAATAATTCCTTTGGAAAAAATAAGAGAACCGGTATCGGTTACTACAGAACCGGTATTGGTAACAGAACCAGTATCGGTTACGGAACCGGTACATGAATCCTGGTTATAAGTGGTTTTAAACCAAATGACCAACTCATATATCTATTTATAAATAACTTTTACCAAAGTAGTGGTAATTAATTTATTTCAGTAACTGTCAACAGTCAGAACCTGAATTTCAACCAGAGCAACCATGGTATGCTAATTTACCAGAATTGGAAATGTTCCGGGAGGGAATAGGTTCAGAAGCACTTAGGACCCATGAATAATAAGACAAAATATCCAGTTTTAAGTATTTTAATTCACTAGAAAAATGTGTGTTGAATTCATCATTGGAATTAATGTTTTTGAATTATGAAAATAACTTGGAATGAAACGTATCGAGTCTGGTTTTGCCTTTGGTCAAAATGCTTAGTCTGGGACGAACCTTCTAAAAACGTTTTGTGCTCCTGTCACTGGTTGAAGACAATCATACAGGGTTTCCAAACACGCACACGAAATGAAAACGTTACATCGCACAGGAGATATGTTCATTGGTTGACTGGTTATTGCAATCGTGTGGTGTAAAAACTGTGGCGGCGTCATCATAACGTTTCACTTTTATGATGTCTTGTGGCGCTTAATTTATAGGCCGCACCTTTACTCATAAAAAAAATGTTATCTAAAAAGTTTGGTAATTCTTTTTAAAATATGTTTAATAAATATTCGGCCATCTAAAAGATTAGCCATATTCCGCCAATACCTTGTTGTGTCATTTTCTCTGAGTAAACAGAGCTTGCTGTCCTGTTAGGAGGTGTGAGGGTTATTCTAGGAGTGCAGTGTAAAAATAGTAATATTGATCATTTATTATGTGCTCCAGGACCCTGTGTGATGAGTCCTGATTTGACCTCTACCCCTGACCCGGATGTATATAATCCACGTTGGTGACACATTTTGACAGCTATCTTCAGAAAATGCTGAACATGCTGGGTTGAAACTTTTATATTTTGCTTCTCAGATGTTGGTCTTGGCCAGGTGAGATGGAAAGTTGCATATGAGATATTGGGAATTTATTATGAATTTTAATGTTACAATGAAACATATAGCGAAGCTAATTGTGGTCTCGGTCCAAACCGCACAGCTAACGATAGGGTTATAAATATTACGGAATAACTAGTTATACGAATAGATATACGAAAAAATTAAGATTATGATATAAGATGGTCGCTTTTATATATACGTGCTGCATAACAATTGTTTTCATTGATGGAACATGTATGACCTGTTAATTTTTGCCATTTTTAAAAGTACCGTCATTTTGTCTCGCAAGTATTCGTGATGTTTTCGACGACTTGGTGATACATCTAGAATGGTAGACGGACTTCATAACTTATTTAACTATACATCGGTATTAAGTTTCATTCCTAATAATTATTGCATATATTTCACCGAAAATATGGTAATTAGCTGCCTCGTAAAATGTTAATCGTTGTATATCTTTTACAAGTACCGTTCCAATCGCCCATCGTGCGAGTACTTTGAAACTTGTGTTAGTGGAGCAATAGGAATTTCGATATTCTGTGTAAATTGCTACATGTAGGACTTTCATACTGTTTAATTACTAAATAGACTAATAATATCTTCATTTGATTTCTTAAATGTGTCTAGTTTTAGAGTTATGACGGTATGATAGCGACAGGGAGTACACGTTCACTTCACCTGACAATTGTTTTTAAACAAACCAAGGACTCCCATTTTTAATGGATTTTTAACGAGGTTAACCAAAATCACATGATTAAATAGATACATCCGATCTGTTTGAAGCATACAATCGCAGCCAATTTTACGATGGCCGATATCGTGTTACTAGTAGTAAGTTTTTGTCAGCGAAAAATGTACGTACATATTGTGTGTCAAAAATATCTACTGGTAGTACTAGATAAATCTGTACAAAAATAGTGTATGTACAAGTCCTGTGTCAAAAACCTGTTACCATAAACACATTTTGACACAAAATGGGTACGTACATATTTTTTGTACAAATTTATCTGCTACTTCTAAATATTAATTGACATTCTTTCCTATCTTAATTGATCGCCTTGTGGTCGTATGTTGACTGCATCCGATACAAATACGAGAAAACAACTAACTTTTGTCGCATTTGAACGAGGTAAACCAGACATGTTTCGGTTTCGAGTAATATCATTCTTCCATTACGCTGGCTGGATTTAAGCCAAATATTCTCAAGGAAATGTTTCCATTTCGAGATTTTTTCAGATTTAATTTATACCTTACAAATTATCGCGAATCAAAAACTGGAGGAAAATGTGTTTTCATTAAAGTATACGGAATATTCCCAAAAATAATAACTGGCTGACAGACCAAGTTTCCATGCGAAATAGTCCTATAAAGCAACGGGCGTGTTATCAGCCTATACTTAAAAAGTGGAACGCCGAAGGCGTGAGCCTGCATAAACAGACAGATTCTGCCAAAAAGAAACGTAAAAGGGACTGGAATCGGCAAAACCTTAGTATTACCTAAGGAAAGAAATGATTCGTTGGAACTAAGCGAGAGAAAAAAAGGAAATAGACTTGAATTCAGATTTTGCCGGACGTCTATATTGGATTGCTGGTTAACGTTTGAACATTGTCAACTTCACCGATGTTTGTATGTTTAAATTAAAACATGCATAGGCAAAGTTGTAAATAAGGGCCATGTGTGTAGTTGATGTGCAGTGCGCGTCGTCATAGCCTCGTTATCGGCCCCGTGACAAATCTCGCGATAAATATATATTAGGCGAGTTATTACACTGATGTCTAATGGACTCCTCCGGTCAAGCGTGCAGGCCAGTGGCGAGCATCTTTGACTGCCATTGATACTAGATTTTAGGAAACTAGTTTATTTGGGCTCATTTGGCTTTAAATTCGAACATAACCTTAGGGTAATCAATCAAGATTAAAAGGGAATGTTAATATTTTGAAGTAGTAGATAATTTTGTACATACAATATGTACGTACAAATTTTGTGTCAAAAATCTGGTACTAGTAACAGGTTTTTGACAAAGGATTTGTACGTACACTTTTTGTGTACAAATTTACCTACTACTAGCAGTAGATATTTTTGACACACAAGATTTACGTACATTTTTCGTTGAAAAAAACGTACTACTAGTAACACTATTTCGCCCGCCCGATATCGGCCATCGTACAGTTTTCCACAATGATAAAATATATCAACAGTCCAATTACAAAAGATTCCGGAGAAAAAGCATTATGTCCCTTTAACACAAGCCGCTAATACCTAGATCTTTACTTACAACATTACCAACAGGGATAACTTACAACTGATCTATCCAATTTCCAGTTAATCCATGTCTAGTTCATAGATAGATATAACGTTAACCCTACTTCCCCTATAGCTACATTATACCTACGGTATAAACATATCCCTGATGAGTCGACACCCACGTACTTTTTTCCTTAGGTGTTGATGGATGCCGACCACTGCCGAAAAAATCATGTTGACGTTTTAAAGACAACATGATCTATATCCGTTATCGACGCCCAAGGTATGAATTGAGGATGGATTGCATTACTGGTGTCGTCGATAGATGAAACAATGGACGCTTGATAAGCCTTTATAAAATATCACTGGTAAAGTAGCTCGTATGTTATAGTTTATCCACTATTTATTACATATGATATCACTAGTAAAGTTGCCCGTATGTTATAGTTTATCCACTATTTATTACATATGCTATCACTGGTAAAGTTGCCCGTATGTTATAGTTTATCCACTATTTATTACATATGATATCACTGGTAAAGTTGCCCGTATGTTATAGTTTATCCACTATTTATTACATATGCTATCACTGGTAAAGTTGCCCGTATGTTATAGTTTATCCACTATTTATTACATATGATATCACTGGTAAAGTTGCCCGTATGTTATAGTTTATCCACTATTTATTACATATGATATCACTGGTAAAGTAGCCCGTATGTTATAGTTTATCCACTATTTATTACATATGCTATCACTGGTAAAGTTGCCCGTATGTTATAGTTTATCCACTATTTATTACATATGCTATCACTGGTAAAGTTGCCCGTATGTTATAGTTTATCCACTATTTATTACATATGATATCACTGGTAAAGTTGCCCGTATGTTATAGTTTATCCACTATTTATTACATATGATATCAGTGGTAAAATAGCCCTTATGTTATAAATATAGTTTGGCCATCATTGATTACATATAAAATCACTTGTATATCTACTTTTGTTGTATAGCTCTATAACATTTCGGATGCTTTGTCTGGGGCATAGTTACGAAGAGAGAAAGGATCAATCATCATTAATTTATTTCGGTTCCACGTGGACTTTACGACCACGTGTTCCCGGATATATCCGTTAATCATCAGTATAGCCAAGGTCAACATGCACCTGTCGCGAGTTGACCAATGGCCAACCGGTCAATTAGTATATAAACGTGGAATTCTAGTTTCTGCATCCTCACTTCATATTTACCTAGTGTAGTGACAGCATCAGACAATCTATAGTACAGGATGAAGGTCGCCATGCTTGCTCTCCTCCTCGTCATCGACATTGTATTTGCAGCAGGTTCGTATCTTAGCACGATTTGTACACTTATCGTGTCACCAAAATATTACCCGCTCCGATCAACTGGTAGTTTATATCAAACATATTGAGATACAGTGTTATTATGCCTTGATAATCTTCTATAAATACGTATTGCAGCTAAAACGATCTAAAATTACTGTTTTGATCTATGTGAAAAGCATATTATCAATTATGCGGTTTTGATGTTTCTTTTATAACCAAGTAAGACTTTTAGAAACACCATAATTTTTCGAAGTGTTTTTATCTGTTTATGATGAATAAATGATTGTGGTACATGTATATTAATTACGCTAATTTTCGCTTATCAGTAGCCCCTCAACAGACATGCAGGGATGAACTTAACGCCATCGAGGCTCGATTGGCATCTCAAAGTAATGGTGCTCCTCGTGTTGGTACCCTCAAACCCCAGTGCCTTGACGACGGTAGCTACGCCCCGCGACAGTGCCTCGGATCAATGTAAGTACACCTTGACAGCGGTAACAGACCCCCTGTCATTGTCTGGGATCTATTTGGTTTGGTTTGTATTGTTTAACTCTTTCAGTACCGTTGTCGACTATAGTCGACATAAAAATGTGTTTCCTCTTCCCCGTTGTCGACTATATTCGACATAAAAATGTGCTCCGTCCTCCCCGCTGTCGACTTTAGTCGACAGACTAAGTTGACGTTTTTAAAGTGTTGATTTGTTGACATCATCAACCAATAAATCCAATGACCAAATGCAATGATTGATAAAATGCGTTCAAAGCTTTTGAAACAAACGCTTTGGTTGTTAAATAATTTGTATTTCGATTGTTTTACGTGTTTTTAGGTAGAGTGATAGTTGATTTTTTTCTCAATATGTTCTCAATGTAAACAATATGGCGGCTTTCTACATTTGCATTTTAGATATCAGAGTCTAGGATATTTAAGAGTGATAAATCTGATCTAGATATTATTTTGTTAAATATTTCTTAATCATATACAAAGATAACACTAACCTTTCTGTTTCTATATGAAAATAACAACACACCAAAATTGCACATGTAGTCTGTCATTTTGTTTAAACGTCCGGGGGCGAGCCTAATAACTACTCCCGGTACGGAATCCGGAAAGAACACAAAGTACGGAAAGAGCTAACGTCATATCAACAGCTATGATCGATAGAGGACTGTCTCCTTTGTGTATGAGATGCCCTTTGGGGTGTATGTTTATATGTTTATGTTCGTGCTTGTGTACTAGTAATAGCGCGAAACTGTTGTCGACTTTATAGTGCTACCGCATTGAATTATTAGCGAACCAGTCGTCCCACTCCTAAAATACTGACAGGTTAAGCAGGAATAGAACCTATAATGTTATAGACTCCATTATTTGTCCCGACCAGAGGACAGAAACCAAAGCCGTCCTCGCAGAAGCGAACGCTCGTCTAAAGGCAAAACGCGAGGCAATGTCAAGGGAGGCACCAGAAATAACAAAGCAGCTAGATAGAAAAGACAAGATCTCAGAAGTATTCGCCTCTTGATAGTATGCAATGGGTGCAGCACTTACGCTCTACCTGCATGACCGCATTGTTTTGTTAAATTACTCGTATTTATATCCTAATAATCAAATATCTGTAGAATGGTTCTAGGTACAACGTCAGAAAAAAAGAAGCAATATAAGCGCTCGTATTTAAAAAAAAGATTATGTTGGTCTAGAAAGTTTCGTTCAGTTAGAATCCCTTCGTTATTAGCTTTTTTTTCATTTATTTTTTTATTTATTTATTTAGTTTTCAATTTCTCGAGAAAAAATATGAAATTCACTTACATTGTTTATTGTCACATGAAATCATTGCGTTCTAACGTTTAAATGATTGAGTGGAGTCAAAAAAAACAATGCATGTCTCCCGATAACATCGGTGATGCATAAAAATTTATTTTCATGTACAATGTCGACACAATGATACAATGCATAATTATGACAATGTTAAATGATGACCATCAGTTAAATTGACTGTTATACAGTTGTCGCTGTGTGAGCCCAGAGGGTGCAAAGCTGACCGAGGAATTCACTATCGGCCTGGCATACAAAACTAACTGTGGTACGTATAGCCTTTAGTTTCACTTACTTAGTGGTTAGTTTGAATTACAGCGGGTGTCTATTAAGGTATACAAATCGTCATTTTTCACAGATGCACATGGTTCAGATTACCTGCGTTTACCTGTAATTGAGCTGTAATTTCACTGTGTCTTCATCAAATTAACCACAAATGAATACCTATTGGGTAGTATGTACACAATATTGGAGGATGTTCGCAAAAAGGTTGCTTATTACCATTCATTTAGAGCAATCATGCACTTTATAATTAAGTTGTGGCTACTGAGAAGCCAAATAATTCATATATATATATGTGCAAATTCCGAAAACCAGATATCGATATCACTGTGAAATATGTGAGACATGTTTATGAACTTCATATAAAGCTATAGAATTTCGGAACATAACAAATGCACCGTTTATCCTAATTAGGCCAGTTAACACCCATACAAGACTATAACATGTCATTGGTCATCAAAAAACAAGAAAATTGACCATCCAGGAATATATTAAACCTCAGATACATAATTCAACATGACTTGATCATATTCATTTATGTTTACTTCTATTTCTGTTTGGCTTGATTTATACAGATATTCTAAGTCTTGCTACAATGAGTAGCGCATCAATGCAATGACAACCATGAAACACATTTTTACCGGGGTTTTTTTTCAGAATGTGCCAGTGATCTTCATCAATATTCCCTTTTGCAAATTATGGGCAAGATATTCAACTGTACTCCAATCGGCAGTTACCACCCCACCCAGTGTACCGGAAGTGTCTGTTACTGTGTGGACCGTCAGGGTCAACAAGTAGGACAGGAAACCGTCAATATTGGTTCCCAAAACCAGCTCAATTGTTAAGACATCCAATAAAGCATTATACCTGATATAAATTCGATCTTTTTTGTTGTATTTGACAGATGGTCTTGTTTGGTTTGGTATTTTTTAACGTCCTATCAGCAGCTACGGTCCAATGCGAAGTGCATGCGCTTAACTTATGTTTGTGTTTTCGGAGGCTGTCGCATATTTGTGTTTCTCCTTGAGATGGCTAGCTTTATAGTGCTACCTCACTGACGCAAACTGCCGAAGACACCCAATAGGACAACCTTACCCGGTCAAATTATACTGACAATTCAGTCGCTAAACTCAAAATCTTCTCAGCGTTAAACAGATGTATCTACTGCCATGTGGTAAATTCTGGTATGTCTCCACCAGGGGACAACACCAAATGTCTTCTTCACGGGGGGGGGGGGGGGGGGGGGGGGGGGGGGGGGGGGGAGGGGGGGGGGCAAATAAAGGTTCTGAGGGAGGCAGAGTCAACGAAGACATTAGGAAGAAGAAAGTATTTTTAAAAAATAAAAGGACCCAAATTAAGTCGCCTCTTACGATCATGCATACATACCTACAGAGCAATGACATGACCGAAATAATGCATGGTTAGATTTTACGTTCCACATTAATTTGACATGACGCATCAATTTAAAAAAAAACTATAGTGATATGATAATACATTGATTTCAATACTTATCAACAAATCAGGTCATATATCACAATTTAAAGTAGCTATATTAAATGTGTACTGTCCTGTGATCTTTTATTTATAAAACTGTGATGATAGTTGTTGTTTTACAGTTGAATAAGTAGTGGTTTGACAGTTATGTCTGTGGTTGTTCGACAGTTATGTTAGTAATGATTTGACAATTCTGTTTGTGATGGTTTTACAGTTATGTCATTGATGGTTTGACGGTTATGTTAGTGGTTGTTTGACAGTTATGCTGGTGATGGCTTAATAATATTGTAAGTGATGGTTTATCGGTTATCTTAGTTTTTGTTAAATATTTATGTTAGTTGTTGTTTGACATTGATGTTAGTGGTTGTTTGACAGTTATATTAGTAGTGGTTTGACAGTTATGTTAGCGGTGCGTTGACAGTTGTGCTAGTGATTGTTTGACAGTTACATGTATGTTAATGGTGGTTTGACAGTTATGTTAATGTTGGCTTCACGGTTATGATATGGTACTTTTACGGTTACGTTAGTGAACTGAAACGTCATCGTCATAATTGATCTCTGATCAGACCAAGTATTAAAATGTTTGCCTTAAATGTTCTAAATGGACGTATTGATGTTGAGTTGGTTCTGTATAAAAATAATGTTTTAAATCATATAGATCGGTTACTCCTTTTATAAATTTGAACCAAGGATGGTTTAGACTCCTCAATGGACTCAGTGGCTGATTTCCATCTCATCACTGGTGGGAAGTGTCATTTCATCTAAAAGGATGCTTATAGTCTTACACTTTCTGACAATTAGAAAATTGAGGCATCTAGAGGTAAATATATCAAAACAAACATTAAAAACCACTATGCCTTATTTCATAATCAAATCGTCATCGTTCGGAATAATAAAAACAAGGTTAAGATTATAACAAAAATAGTTGATCTCCGAAGATTTATATTGATGGTGCTGTAACGAATACCCAATAGCTTTTGTTTCCCCCTTTTGTACTACGACATATCTGTACGATCGAGAATATTCCGTGTTGTCAATTATAAACATGCAAATACTTTCCATGAATGCAATTAATTAAGCGTGCAACACAACAAGGATCTGCTAGTCTGATTACATTGTATCATAGAATATTGATATATATATTTTTCTTTTTTAAATGCATATAACAATAATTCCTGTTCATTTTCCTGTTCATATCATATATGCAAGAGGATTAAGGTAACAAGTAAAACCAATAAAATGATTTTCCTCGTCCATAAACAATATGTACACACAACATGCTAGTTTATGGTTTCGCTAGACAGGGTATACTTTCCGAGGCGAAATAGGCATATTCGGGGTTTATATAAAAAAAAACACAGCTCCATACTTTAAACGTTTTGTTATACTGATCGAAAAAAAACACGTTTTTTTAAGCTGCGTCCTGAAATTTATATAGCAATGGCAGCAAAGACAACCAGAGTTGATTAAAATACACAAGCTATAACGCCTTCATTTTATTTTGACGCTTGGCAAATGTCAGTGGGTCCGGTAACAAGCTCCGCCCACCTCAAGCGTGGCTTGGAAACTGATTGCGTTTCCGGTAACGTGTTCCACCCACCTCACGCCTATACAAGTAGATGTATATTAGATACTAATCATATCTTATTAGATGTTGAAAATGTCCCGTTACGACAGCTGGTGTACGTAGATGCCACATGGCAAATGTTCGGAGAGGTTAAAAGAGAAGAACTGTATGGTTACGCTATCTCTGATCTATCCCATTGGGCGTTTTTCTGTGAAAAGTTGAAGCATAGATTGGTATATACCATCTGTATTGTCTCTCGTTTAAAAAGATCGTTACCGTGAAAATAAACTCAGATAGTACCATGTATGTTCAGTTTGTCATTGATTATGTATTAATTATTCTATAGACAAACTTTGAGATACGAATTTTTTTCGCTTATAAGGAAAACGAAACTCACTGAATTCCAAAAGTAATGTGTTTTATTTCAACAACTTGTAAATGTATTCCCTTTAATATAAACGAAATCTTAATAAAATTCAAGCTCAATTTTCGTACAACCTGTAAAAGCATAGCTTCGGAACTTTTTGAAGTGCATTGAAACCAAACGCGTGAACTCACAAGCAAGTATCGGCGTGTGCCGATTAGAACACCAGAAATCACAGACACCTGTGGTGCAGTGACAGATGTGACGAGCTTGTGGATCGTAATTTCACACCTGGTAATTGTTTAGCGGTATGCTAACCCACTCAAACTTGAGAATTTGTAATTCTCAGAACATTTTTATACATCTTTTAAAGTCCTGTTTTAAGTGAAGATATGACTTGCGACACATTAATGGAAAGTAAAACCACAAGGATCTCGATCACTTCACGATAATGACACAATTAAAAAAAAAACACAATAATAATAATAACAAAAAATAAATAAATAAAATTATGAAAAAATCATACACGAAAATCATTGCGAGTTTATAAGTTTTGGTATTAATTATGATTAGTCACGATGTTTCTATCATAAAAAAAAACGGAGCTAAAATGATGGTTTTAATAAGTACCTATGCTATTTACCTGTACATAAAGTATCAATTATATTATAATTGTTGCGATTCACTTTTATATATTTTCACCGACAACTATCGTATTTAAATTATATCTTTCTCAAGCATTTAATCGTCCGTAATCCCTGACACTTTGTCATGTAAAATAAAGGATAAATTCTGTATATGTAGAAGTTTGTTGTAGGCTTCAACACTGGTATTCATACGGGAGAGATTGAGTCTATTGTAGATCATGATGATTATAATATGTTTCTTTCTGAATTAAGCGTCCTTCATGACTAGGTTTTGTATAGAATATAACGCATGTGTGTCGTCTTTTCTCACAAACCAGAGTATTCAGAACTGTTGTATTGTTGTATGTTTATTTGAATATTAATTTGCGAATAAAATGGCACATTATTTTATTTTAAAATGTTGAAGCAGTGTTCCTTTTTATAGTAATGAGTAAGAAATGGAAAACTAATATACATTTATTGGTGGTTGACCGATTATTGGTTCGTGTATAACATCTGTATGTCCCTTATAACACACCAGTCTGTGTTACCCAAGCGGTCATTTTCAGAGTCCATTTCACTATAAAATTTAATTTTCTAAAAGCTCAAACTGATATTGCTGGATTCCATCTTCTTGTCGGCAATATTTGCCAAAGTCATCAACCTCAAATTTTATGTCCAGATCGCATTCAGACATTTCTGTGTTGCTACTATTCACACTGCCGTCTATACTGCTGACCACCATTTCAGTTACTCCGTTAAACCTCTGACGTCATAGAATGAAGAGTTCCAAATCAGCGTGACTGACCGATACGCTGATTAGCAGTCGACCGACAGGTGCAAAACGCGTAGTACTTTGGTGTGCGATTTGATGCGGTTTGCTACATTCTTCTTTGGTGGTTACATAGAATAACATTATTTGAATATCGTTTTTCGTTCCGGGTACACTTTAATATATCACTGGTAAAGTAGCCCGTATGTTAAAGTTATCTACCGTCGATTATATATAATATCACTGGTAAAGTAGCCCGTATGTTATAGTTATCTACCGTCGATTATATACATTGTATAATATCACTGGAACAGAAGCCCGTATGTTATAGTTATCTGCCGTCGATTATATACATTGTATAATATCACTGGAACAGAAGCCCGTATGTTATAGTTTATCTACCGTCGATTATATATAATATCACTGGTAAAGTAGCCCGTATGTTATAGTTATCTACCGTCGATTATATACATTGTATAATATCACTGGAACAGAAGCCCGTATGTTATAGTTTATCTACCGTCGATTATATATAATATCACTGGTAAAGTAGCCCGTATGTTATAGTTATCTACCGTCGATTATATAAATTGTATAATATCACTGGAACAGAATCCCGTATGTTATAGTTATCTACCGTCGATTATATATAATATCACTGGAACAGAAGCCCGTATATGTTATAGTTATCTACCGTCGATTATATACATTGTATGATATCACTGGAACAGAAGCCCGTATATGTTATAGTTATCTACCGTCGATTATATACATTGTATGATATCACTGGAACAGAAGCCCGTATGTTATAGTTATCTACCGTCGATTATATACATTGTATAATATCACTGGAACAGAAGCCCGTATGTTATAGTTTATCTACCGTCGATTATATACATTCAGAGACTTGTATATAAGTCTCTGATACATTGTATAATATCACTGGAACAGAAGCCCGTATGTTATAGTTATCTACCGTCGATTATATATAGTATCATTGGTAAAGTAGCCCGTATGTTAAAGTGTATCTACCATTTTTAATGTTAACTGTGAAATATCTCGGATCCTTTGTTCCCAGCCTCCGGGAGACAAGCCCCATGATATATATGATTAATATGTTTCAGCACTACGTAGATATGTACGGTCATTTGTCCCTGGGGCACTAATACTCACCAGTATATCCCACGACAACTTGCACCTGTCGTGAGTTGACCACGGGTCAACCGGTCAGATTGCATATACTCACTTGACAGCTAATTATCTATAGCACAGGATCAAGGTCGCCGTGCTTGCTCTACTCCTCATCGTCGACATTGTATTTCCAGCAGGTTCCTGTCTCAGATCGTATTGTTCACTATCGTTGAAAAGGACACATAAACTGCACAGCTTCCATATTGGAATGAAATTGTCAATGAAACATCAGTATTCCTGCAAAAACTTGCCAAACACATATATCTGCAAACAATATTTCAGATTAGAATATTTTGTCTGAACAGGATTCAGGTGAGTTTTTTTAGGGGGGAGGGGGGAGGGGGCTATTAAATATCTATTTATTATACAAGTAAGTATTTTTAAAACATATTGTTTAATTCTATCTTTTTAGAAATCAAAGTGCAGAAGCCAATCATAGGTGATGTGCAATGAGGGATCGAATAAAAAGAAAAACTGGTAGTATATAATTATGAAATAAGAAGGCAGTTTCGTTATCTAATGTAAGCATTTGTATATATTTCTTTGGGAGCATGGGGCTTAAATAGCTCACAACTTTACCGGATATTGATTCTTGAACGTATTATGTAACTAATGCTTTATTTTAAATAAATCTAGGACAATCAGTGTGGAGCCTGGTCAATCGTATCGATATGTCAGTTGATATGGAAAGAGTGGATATGAGTGTATCAGTCAATCAGTGCCTGTGTTGTTGTTGAGTCAGACACTTTTTACACTCTGATGTATGTCCCTCGGTTTTCAAAGAAATGAACAAATTGGAGTATAGAAAATTATTTCATACCGTGTGTCCAAACCACGAACATGC